>NC_080055.1:17176514-17486514 GCF_026212465.1 Amaranthus tricolor
TTTCAATGTGATCCTATTTCTTAAAAATGGTGTATTTACAAATGGGAAGAAAATGGAGTGAAGAAGGGAATAATAGATATCTTATAACATTCTTTTTAATTACCAAGAAAATAAGTATACTATAAGCATGAAAAATCTACAATCAAGTATTAATTTAGAAAAGTGAAAAATACGTTGTAAAGTGATAAAGATAATATAATTTTGTAATATTATATAATCTCACTAGGTTTAGTAGATTATGTGTAAGAAATTATTTGATACATTATGTGTACCAAATAATTACAAAATAAAGTTCCACCACCATATAGGGGATGTTAGGCGGAAAAAATTATACGGGTTTTGCACCACATCCATTCTACTTAGGGCGGATGTGTGGATATGAATTTGGTGGGTAGTATGTGGATACGGGTATGAAAATTCCTATAAGCTATGGATAATGGGTATGTGGTGAGTATGAGGTCTTACCCAATACCTGATCCATATGTACCAACCCGCATAACCCCATACCCACCTGCCCCACCTAATATTCACCCAAAGGCAGGGAAAGACCGTAAGCCAGCGGATATCCTACTGTTTAATTGTCTTCATGGAAAAGATGAATGTGTGGATGTTACATGAGGCTCACCCTTTGCTGGCACGATAGTTCCTCTTGGGCTCCCTGATGTTTCTTTAGCCAATGTTGCAGAAAAAAAAGAGGAAGAAATACACTGCAAAGTCTGAGGAGAATGACAACAAATTCTTCTCTACTTTCGAAGAGTTAGGTGAAGATGCGTTTGACATGTTGTTAGGGATTGCATTATTTTCTTTGATTTACTCAAGTAGAACCAAGTCTAGAGCATATACTTTTCACTAGAGCTGTTCAAATGTGACCCGACTCGAAATCCGAACCGAAACCAAAAGTTAACCGACCCGAAAATATGTTTCTTTTTTAGGTTTATCGAATCGGTATTATCCGAACCGAAGTTGTGCCCGAACCGATTCACGACCAAAAATCGTAAAATCGAACCCCAATTGCGACCGATTTTTATAATCGACATATAACCGTTAACCGAGATTACCCGAAACTAAAAGTGACCGACCCGAGTCATACCCGACTTGAATCATGCTCAAAACCGAACTTGATCCGGCTAAAACCGACTTAACTCGAACGAATTTTTAATCGAAATGCCATAAATCTGAACCAATTTTTAATATAGAGGTATGATCGACTAATATTCAATCATCTTATTAGTTAATCTAATAAAGTAATAAAAATTTTAATAAATTAAATTTTATACATACATGGTTTCATATATTTAGAGTTAATAATCAATGGTCAATGATTATTTAACTATTTTTAATCAATTTAGATGAAAAATGATAAAACTTTGATTTTAATTTACAGTCAAACAAATAAAAGTAACAAAGTAATAATCATTAACTGATTTGCATTTTAACTATTTTGCCTTAACTAAGGGGAATCTTATCAGCAATTAAAAAATGTGAACAAATTAATTTGATATTGACTCGATCTATAGTAATTATTAATTCGTAGCTGAATTCTACTGGAAAAATAATACCCGAATCCGATCTGTACCCGGTAAAACTGAAACAATTATTAACCGATGACAGTCCAAGACCGATTGACTACTCGACACGAACTTCAATCGACACCGAACCGATGCTAACCCGATAGCTCAAATAACCGATCTTCAACTGAACCGTGACTAACCGACCTGACCCCAGTGTGACCCGCCGTAATATGCATCCGAAAAATGACCGATCTGAAATACAACTGAACTGAATGATGCCTGTCCGAAACCGACTCGATCACCCAAATGAACACCTTTACTTTTCACATATTAGCTTTTTGTATTTGAAAGAGTGTGGGTGCTCATCTTATTGTTTGGCTCCCTACCAACTTTTTGTAAAAGTTTCTCTCTATGATATTGAATGCAGTTTCATAAAAAAAAAAATAATAATAACAATAACAACAACAATAAGAACAACAACAACAACAACAACAACAATAACTTTAACTTCAATAAAATTTAGGGGCCGTTTGGTTCGCACAAGGGAATCGGAATGGAATGAGGAAAGGGAATGAAGGAGAAAGGAATGGATTCCCCTAATTTAGCCTAGTCGTTTGGCTGTGTTCAGGAAACGGAATGAACTGCTCATTGATTCCCTTTGTGACTGTTTGGTTCATGTTAAGGAATCAAATTATGAGTTTTTAAATTCTTTTATATTTTTTTTTCAAAAATAACTAGTTATTATATGATAAACTTGAAAAACTTATCTTTAAAAAATATCATTAACCTTTATCATCTTTTCCTGTAATATGAAGAGAAAAAAACATAACTCTAAATAATATCTTTCTAGCTCCATTGATTACAAATCCAAATAATCACTTGTTTTTGGATCAAAATTCATACCAAAAGTGTTCTAGTAAGACCCAAGTCTTTGCCAATAGTCCTTTCTAGATAAAGTTCATGCCAAAAGTAGTAGTTTGTAAACAACACCTAATTCAAAATCATACCTTTAATATCAAAATCTTGTCTTTTCTTGATTAAATTTTAAGCAATTGGAAGATAGATGAAGTAATTTGTACGAGCAAAAGAAAGTGTGAGTACTAATGTGAATGAATTAAGGGTAATTGGTTTAATTTATAGTAGGTAAATGAGGTTAGTTATAAGATTTAGATAGAGAAGTGAGAAGTTAGTTGTTAATGGGGAGTTATTTTTCTTTTTTTTATTTTTAAATTTCTGAATTTTGTTTTTGTTTTTAGAATTATTATTACTATATTATTTATTATTATTATTATTAATTATTATTATTATTATTATTATTATTATTATTATTATTATTTATTTTTTTTTAAATTTTTTTTAGGGTTTGAGAGGAAAGAGAGAAAGTGATGGGTAATGAAGTGGGGAGTTATTTTTATCTTTTTTTAATTTTTACATTTCTGAATTTTTTTTAGAATTATTATTACTATATTTATTATTATTATTATTATTATTATTATTATTATTATTATTAATTTTTTTTTTAGGGTTTGAGAGGAGAGAGAAAGTGATGGGTAATGAAGTGGGGAATGAGAATGGAAAAGTCTTGGGGAGGGTAGGGAATGAGTGTGGCCCAAAATTGGATAAACCCAAAAATAAAAAAGGGGAAAGGTAATGATAGAAAGTGGCAAACAAACAACAACAAAGAGAATTAGGCCTGTCCATTCCCTTTCCCTTTGATTATTACACCCAACAAAATAGCCCCTTAGATTAGATTTGATTTGATCAAACTGCTCAAATCAGAAAAGACTTTGATCAGATCTGATTAAAATATATCAGACCCAATCAAATCTAACAAAATAAGATCAAATTAGACCAAAGCATATCAAACCATAACAAATTTAAACCTTATTCAATCATATCAAAACGTAGAAAACAAGCTCTAAAAAGAAGTTTTAGGGTGAAAAATAATTTGAACTATGGCGAACTATATTGGCGGTCGACTAGGCCTAGGTGCCCTTGCTTATATAAATGTTTCAAATTTTCACTTTTTTTGAAAGGAACCGAAAAATTCATTAATAAAATATCATTTTAAATTTTCACTTAGACCTTTTAAAATTGCATTAATCATCAAATATATCATATTTATATACATGAAAAATGCCACAAGTTATTTTAACTATACATTTAAGTAATAGTACTCAGTTACATGAGTTTTGTTGTCACATAAAAATTGTTTAGATGGCCTATTTAAAAAAATCTAGTGGCAACTTTTTCTTGGGGTGGGCAGCGGCTCAAAGTACCCAAGAATAAATTCATATTAGATTTATAATTGCATTAAAATAAGGAGCTAAAGTTGATTTTAGTTACAAATTAAAAAAGGCGTATGAAGGTTGGTGTTCAATACCTTCGACAAAGTTTTTCTTAATAAATTATTTGTCCAACAATTTTTTTACGATGACTAATAAATTCAACAATTTTAAAAGATTATATTTAACCTTTGTATTACTTTTTATTATATTTTTTAGTAAAATATTAGACAATCTCCGTGCGATGTATGATTGTTTTTCATTTTATTATTTATTATTATTTTATAAAAACAAAGAAAATAAATTGTATATTATTTGTTATTGATTTTCAATCAATTATTAATAGCATATAATAGCTAATATTTAATTCATTTTTGATTTTAAAATTACTTTTTTATAAGTTATGTATATTATGTTAAACAATGTTATTTTAATATTATTTTAATCTTTACTAAGTAACCACGACAAACTATGTTAATAATAAATTCTAATTTTAATAAATTGTTTCGAACACATATTCTAATATTTATGTAGATGAAATATTTTAAATGATGATAACATTTATATATTAAAAATTAATTCAAATAATAATATAAATATAAAATTAAAAATAGCTTGTTATTGATCACTAAAAGATTATAAGTGACAAATTATTATTTTTGGTTTTCAAAACAAAAGCTAGCAAATTATTATTACTTAGAACAAATTTTTTTGGTTCCAAAATGAAAGCTAGCAAATTATTATTGTGTATTAAACAATGAAAAATCACATGCATCTCACTAAGACAATTTCATGAAACCTAAGAAAATGATAAATCATATATTCTCCACTTAGACACCTTATTAGCAAATGGTGACATCATCTTTGATAAATGGAGGGAAAAAATTTCTTGAAAAGTTGATAAGTCATTACTTTTTGAGTTTGCTTATGTCGTCCGTATTTTGCTTTAGTATAGTGTATATATAGATTATGATTTAAGCATGCGGAGTTACTTTCAGCCTCACTCAGCCCTATAAGTTGCAATGCCCATAATAACTCATTACTTTCTCGAGTCGAGCGACTCTTTGACCGTGCCCTCCTTTGTCGGTATGAGTTGTCGTCATCTTTCCTTTTCCAGTCCTTGACTATAGTTTTCTATAGTTAGGATATATTGGGTATGATGATGATGTATTAGATATTTTTTTTTGCAATGCCCATAATAAACGTAATGGTTCTAAACATAATTAATTGATGATTTTCACTTTTCATTACAAAAATTTTGGTGAAAGGTAATGTGTGTACTTCATAGTTTAAACCATTTTATTTGATGTTGTTATCACTTTTTATCATTTTTAGTAAAAGTTAATATTTGAACCACATAGAATAGATTAATTATCTACATAAACATTTTATTGAATAATTAATTTTTGCCACTTGTAACATTGGCCCTTCTCTAAATACTTTTGCTGTGTTGATATAGCCCCTTTGTCGCATTTATTTTGTATTATTTGTTATTTTTTTGTTCGTCTTTATATTTTATATTATTTTTATTTTTAAATAATGGTTTATCATATTTTTTTAATCTCATTCACACATTTTAACTCTTTTGAATTTCATCCACGTGATTTATTCTCTTTCTTTATTAGTTTATTTTGAGGAAGTCTTAGTAAATAACAATAACTTATGAAGTTAACTAATCACCTTTATGTGGTAGGATTTGATTAGATGAGAGTTTTGTGATTTTGATTACCTTTTTAATTTTATTTATTTTATTATTATTTTTTGTGTTTTTATGATGATTTACAAATCACGATTATTGATTACTTAATTTATTACTAATATTCCATTTTTGCATCATCTAACTTATGTAATGTGGCGCGTGAAAGAGAAAGGTTAAAACAGCTGAGAGCTTTTGAAGGACGCAAAGGAAACAGTGAACAGCTGACAGTAGTCAGAAGACAGAGGGCAATGGTTGGTTCGTGTGGTTTGAGATTTGTGATTTGTACGAAACAAATTAGTAGATCCGTAGGAGTATTTTGTTTCCATTAATCATCATTATCCTATTCTTGTCGAAGTCTTTACTTAATTTGGTCATTCTGGTGGGAATTTTTCATTCAGTATACTATTTGTCTTTTAATTTCTTTTCTTTTACTTCACACCAAATTTGGTAATCAGAATTAGAAAATTATCTTTTCTACATTTTAGGCTTCCTAAAACTCGTATTTTCTAAATTTGATACACCACAAAAGCCTGCCAAATTTTTTAAGTAGTATAGTGTAATAAATTTCAATAATTAGAGAGATTTTTTTGAGTGAAAACTGATTTATCAAATAGTTAAAATTTTTATTTTTGTATCAGTTCGTCTTGTATGGAGATTGTTAACATGAGACAGACCCATATAATTCGTTTAATTGATTATTTTTGAATTGTAAATTTCAATTTGACACGCTAAAAGTATACAGCTGCTCTTGCAAGCAATGGTCTCAATATGAGACGGATTGTTCAATCGGTCAAATTATAATTTTTGGATTGTTCAATCGGTCCAATTATAATTTTTCTCAATATAAGATCAATAATTGATCTATTTAAGTTGGTCTCATTATAAGACCGTCTCATTTAAGAATTTGTATTGCATATGAAAAATTTATCCTATTTTTTCATAATAATTAATTATTTAAAAGGATAGTATAAAAATGGTGTCTAAGATTAAGATTTTAAAAGCTGGATCCAATTAAAGTGCTATTAGAGTCATCGAACAACTATTGATTCGTGTAAAACAATCTCAATTTGAATTGATAATTTTAAAAAGCACATATTAGTAATCTACATAGTGTATAGGTTTAGATTACAAAATAGGTACATTTTTGTTATAGTTGAATTGATATATTTTCTTAAAATTTATTACAGTTATCAAGTTTAGAGAATATTACAAAGCATATTTATTAGTAATATATTTTGTAAATATTGCAATATATTAGATTCATATTCTGTAAATATTGACTATGTCATTGATTGATATTATATTATAGTATAGGCTATGTATTAGACATTTTATAAATAATATGCACCAGAAGCTAAGTCCCCTTCTCTCTCTAGAGTTAGGGCTTTCTCTCTAGGGTTTGCTTTCTTAGACCTTTTTTCCTTATAATTTAGGCTATTCTAGGTTTCATGGCTGAGGATTTGATTGATCAGTGCTCCAAACTACAAATTGTCAATGCTGAATATGATATTGTAGATCTGGGTGACGGCTTTGATGAAGATATTGATGATAAATTGGCAATGCAGTTATTAGGGTGTATTGTGACTGAAAAACCACTAAATTTTGAAGCGGTTAAACATACTCTTTTTGTACGTTTGGAATCTCAAAGATGGAGTGGTCATTAGATCTATGGGTGTTAATTTGTTTTCATTCTAATTCTTCCATTGGATGAATAGGGATAAAATTATTGATGGAAGGCCTTGGTGTTTTGATAATAAGTTACTTGTTCTCCAAGAAATCGCAAAAGAGGTTCAACCCTCTGAAATGATCTTGAATTTCTCGCGTTTTCGGATTCGTTTCTATAACTTATCTTTTGGTATTAGGTTGGATGCCAAGATTACGGCCGTTGCTAGTGTTGTAGGAGAAGTCATGGAGATCGAGGAAGATTTCTTGGACATCAACCAATATAGTCGAGTTAGGGTTTGTATGGATGTTACTAAACCTTTGAAAAGATCTTAGTTAATCTAGAAAAAGGATAATAATATGGTGCAGCTCAGTCTCAAATATGAGAGACTCCCTCACTTTTGCTTTATGTGTGGCATTATGAGTCATACAGAAAACGATTGCGCCAATGTCTCGTAAGAAGATAAGGAGTTGGGACACTGATGGGGTATGAATATTCGGGCTTCACCTAAAAGAGGACTCAATAGGCACAAGGAGGAAGAACATGTTCTCAAATTGAAAAAAAGTCTGTTTGTTCCTAAACCAAAATCAGTTTCTCATCCTGATCATTTGGCTGATACCAGTTCTGTGAAGGAGGTGGGAGAAGATGATGGTGACATGGTACGTGCGTACTAGTGTGGCAATGTCTGAAGAAGGAGAAGTTGATGACGTGGTTTCCTTAAGCCCAATCCTGATTCTCTGGTGGTTGTGCAGGCTTCGGTGGAGGAATTACATGGTGAGGAAAATGATGCAAGATGTATGGTTGGTGGAAAGGACGTGCTTAATGATGCTGCTGCCGTTGGTAAGTTTCATGTTGTATTACATAAATCTAGTAGTAAGAAGTTTGGATTACAATGACATTTACAAAATCATCTCCAAGTTATGGCTAACAAACTAAATGTTTTTCTAGGGGACATTATTTTAGTTAATTAGAGTGCGTTTATTCCTAAAAGGTTGATTATTGATAATATGCTACTTGCTTTGAAGCGTTTCATGCCATGAAAAGATAGGGAAATGAGGTTCAAGCAGCTTTTGCCCTTAAGTTGGATATGAGTAATGCTTTCGATAGAGTTGAATGGATTTTCCTAGAAAGAACTATGAAAAAGATGGGTTTCAGTGAGTTATGGATTCATCGTACTATGAGTTGTATTTCTAGTGTCTCCATTTCTTTTAAAATCAATGGGGCTGAATGTGGGGAGGTTGTTCCTTTAAAGGGTTTGAGATAAGGAGACCCCATATCTCCATATCTCTTTGTCATTTGTGCGGAGGTGTTTTCAAAGTTGATTTCTATCGGCATTGATAAAAAGGATATTCATGGCATTCGTATTTGTCGAGGAGCACGTATCTTATCCCATTTGTTTTTTGCCGATGACAGTATTCTCTTTGCAAAAGCTTCGGTGCAGAAATGCTTAGAGATAGCGAATATCATTAGCAAATATGAGAGAGCTTCCGGTCAAAAAGTAAACTATGATAAGACCAAAATTTCTTTTAGCAAAGGTGTACATCCTTAGCTGAGAAGAGCTCTTGTGGATATTCTTTGGGTCAAGGAAGTGGATAAGTATGAAAAGTACTTGGGTATCCCTACTATCATTGGTCGTTCAAAGAAGGTCATTTTCTCATGCCTTAAGGATCGAATTTGGAAAAAACTGCAAGGTTGCAAGGAGAAATTCTTGTCTAGAGCCAGTAAAGAGGTGCTTATCAAATCGGTTATCCAAGCCATCCCTATATACATGGTGAGTATCTTTAGGTTGCCGGGTGGTTTAGTTGATGAGATTCATGCTATGTATGTCAGATTTTGGTGGGGATCGAGTAATGAGCGATGAAAAATTCATTAGCACAGTTGGCACCATATGTGTCTCCCTAAGATTAAAGGAGGCATGAGTTTTAGAGATTCAAAATGTTTTAATGCTGCTTTGTTGGCTAAACAATCATGGCGTTTATTTGAAGGCACAAAACCTCTCCTTCTCGATGTTTATAAAGCTCGTTATTTCAATCACCCATCAATTTTGGAGGCTCTTCGAGGCTACAATCCTAGCTTCACTTGGAGGAGTATTTAGGGGGAGAAATCACTACTGTTGGAGGGTCTGGGTTGGAGAATTGGAAATGGTACAAACGTTCAGGTCTGGCATGATAAGTGGATCCCAAAAGGTCATGTGTTGTCTGATCTTGGTACTCAACCGGATGACTATTCGAATATGCTTGTGTTAGAACTGATTGATTATAATACTTCTTGTTGGGATGTTGTTACACTCTCAAATTTCTTTGATGCTGAGATAGTTGATGCCATCCTGACTATACCCCTTTCTAATAGGTGGCCAAATGATAATCTCTATTGGTGGTTGAATAAAAATGGTAAGTATTCAATGAAGAGTGGGTATTGGGTGGGTCTTCTTGGACACACTCATGAGGATGATAACGTCGTTGATGCAGCTGATAAAAAACTTTGGTCTACTGTTTGGAATATCTCGGGTCCCCCTAAGCTACGACATTTCATTTGGCGATCATGTAAGGGTTCTCTTGTAACAAAAAAGTATTTATTTCAGAGATATTGTGCCCCTTCTCCTACCTGTGATAGGTGTGACACTGGTACCGAGTCTATCATCCTTGCCCTTATTGATTGTCCTTTGTCCTCTCCAATGTGGAACTCTCATACAGCTTGTCGGCTACTGGATGGTGCTCCAAGGTCATCTTTCTTCAATCTTCTGGGCAGGCTCCATGATCATGAAGCTCGGGATGAACTTAGCTCCATTTATGCCACGTTATGGGCTGCTTGGTTTCCCGTAATGAACACACTTTTGAAGGAGCCAACGTGGATCTGATGGCTACGGATGATAGCTTTAACAAATTGGTAATGGACTACAATGACTATTCCTTAAAAGTTGCGGTGCCATAATAGTATGGGGTTACACAATATCAATCTTGGAATCCTCCACGTAATGGTTGGGTAAAGGTGAACTTCGACGCTAATGTTGCTAATGGTGCAAACCGGGGTCTTGGCATAATAATTTGTGACCATTTGGGGAAGATTGTTGTGGCCGATGTTCGTCGTGTGAAAGCTAGATGGTCTGTGGAAGTTAGTGAAGTTGTTGCTGCCCTCTTTGGTCTTGAAGTAGCTCGTAGATTTGGTTTTGGTAAAGTCCAGCTTGAAGGTGATGCTATATGCGTAGTGTCTACCATTTATAATGGCTTGGAAGGGTCTTCTCCTCTTCATCTTTTTTATGATAGCATTTTTTCCCTGAGTACTTGTTTCTCAAATTATAGATGTAGTTTCGTCAGAAGGAGTGATAACTCGGTGGTCCACTTAGTTGCAAGGTGGGATACAGGGTTAGCCAATGTATGAAACCTTTCCCCCAAGGCTTGATTAATAATAATTGCCAGGCTTATTTCAAAAAAAAAAAATGTATTAGGTGAAAGTTAATAAGAGGTTGAATATTCTCTAGGGGGGGGGGGGGGGGGTGAATAGACAGTTTGAGCTATTTAAATTTTGTCTGGCAGTTTGTCTCAAGAGTTTGAGGAGTCTGTCAAAAATGTTTTCTGGAACAGTTTTGAGCCAATTCGTAAATACTAATCGTATGTGCAGAAAATAAACTTTAAAGAATAACACACGATATGTCAACGAGGTTCGGTTCTAACCAACCTACTCCCCGCCTATGGGTTCTCTTTCAACCCGTAGGATTTCAATGCCTTTTATTAATCCGACTTTAATACAAACAAGAAGATCTCACTATCTCCTCTCACCACGTTCTTCCCTTTGAAGAACCGTATTACAAGTCCCTTTAATAGAGATTCACAAGTCGAACACTTTGAAAAGTATTCTTGATTAGGCGTATTAAACTTAATCTAACTCTTTTTAAAAACTCTTAAGCCTATTACAAATGTAAGAGTTAGATGAACTAAGAATTAACAATTACGAATTACAACTCTTAGAGAATTTCTAAATCTTAAGTCAAGAGAGAAAGTTGTAAGAAGTGGTGCATCTTAGTTCTGAAATGAAGCCTCATATATATAGTGTTACGCCTCAACACATCTTGCAAAACAAGAAGGCTCCTTTCCGTAATTTTCTGTTGACCTGGTCATTCTGCGCCTGTCTTCAAGATCTTGATCTTAACTTCAATCTGACGTGTATTGATAGCTAAAATAATTTCGTTTGTGTGCTGTAATTTGTCTTTAATATCCAATGCTATGCTGCCACATTAGTACTCATTCAAGATAATGAAAACTAAGCAAAAACCAGATATATCAACGTTTAATTAATCATTCAAATTAATTTCTATTTTTAGTATTAATTCAAATAGTCATTTTCTATTTTTAGTATTAATTCAAATATCATCCTATTAATAGAAAACTCTATAATCTTGCATAACAACTAATTCAATATCAAATATAATCGTGTACTATAATTAGCAAAACAAGTGTACCTTATACTATATTTAATCATCAAACTAATTTAAACTCATATTTAAATTCAAGTTCAAATGTAAAACATTTAAACGTTAAACAAAAACGTGTAATAAAATATTCAAACTTAATTTCAAATAATATCCAAGTTAATTTTAATGAACCTTGACCTATTAAAATATTTCAAATATAATTTCAAGGAACATTGACCTATTAAAATATTTCAAATATAATTATGAAACTAACCTGATTGTAAACGTAATTATCTTCAAGACTTTGAAACGTATTTCAGGACTTATAAAATTAACTCTAAGATAAACTTAAGTTCTTTAAGTATATTCCTACGTCTTCGAACTTAAATATATACTACTAATCAAATATATATCAAATATGATTTTAGACTTATTTAAACAACTAAATGTAATTACTTAATTTATTTGTTTAATCAATATGTGTTTTGAATTATCATCATTCAAGAGAATTAAGTCTTTAATCTCCCTTTATCATTGTTTAAGAGAGTTGAGTCTTCAATCTCCCTCTTGATGAAAGTCAAAACCATATTTTCCTAAATCATATTTCTATGTTAATATGAACTGAAAACATGATAAGAATAAACAATATATCTTTAAACAGAATAATTTTAAGACTTTATCATCAATCAGAATGTTCTTCAAAATTTTGAAAACAGTTTCAAAACAGAACAATATAATATAATCCAGTGAATTTTCATACTTCATATCATCACAATCATTATTTATGCAAACAAACATCCAATCATAATACATGCAAATATAATAATGATTATTGTAATGTATCATCATATCAAAACTTTAATATCAAAAACATGATTATCAAACATTATGATCATGAACAATAATCAATAATCAGCAACTATCAATTTTTATATCTATATTTTCACAAATATGAATATCATATCTCCCTTAAGCATGAATGTTAAGCATTAATGCATTTAGCAATAAACAGAACAATTCATTAATAAATCAGAGCTAAACATTCAACAATATATCCAATCATTCAGCAATATATCAGAGCATAATATATCAGAACATCTAAAATAAACCAGCAATATAAGCAAAATATGATAAGCAAGCAATCAAGCAAACAAAGCAACAAAAATCAAGCAACAAAAATCTTGAGCAAGTAAGCATGATAAAATATAATATACATACATAAACATTAAAATATAATATACATACATAAACATATATATATTTTGACTTTCATCAAAAAGTAAACAGAAAGAAGCAAAATGTTGGGTATATATATTTTTTAATTGTTATTATTAACAGTCCCATATTTATAGTTCAAATAATTTTTAAGAAATTGAAATTAAATTTTCAATTCTTAACTCATGCATAAACACACACATATAATCAAAATTAAAATAATATGTAATGCTCCCCCTTAATACATACTTAGTATTTAAGTAATTAACGTCTCAATCCTTTTACTAATATGCCATTACTCCCCCTTAATTCATGCAACATCATTTAGCATGCCAAGTTCCTTACGTATATAAGCAAAACGATCAGCACTTAAAGGCTTTGTAAATATATCCGCTAACTGATATTCAGTAGATATAAAAGATAAAGAAATATTACCTTTTTCAACATGATCTCTTATAAAATGGTGATGTACCTCAATGTGTTTTGTACGAGAATGTTGCACAGGATTCTTTGTAAAACAAATTGCACTTGTATTATAACACTTTATTGGTATGCCTTTGAAATCAATTCCAAGGTCTCTAAGTTGTTGAGCAATCCATAAAATTTGAGAGCAACATGCACCCGCAGCTATGTATTCAGCTTTAGCTGTAGATAAAGCAACTAAATTTTGCTTTTTAGAATACCATGAGATTAATGAATTTCCTAAGAATTGACACGATCCTGAGGTGCTTTTTCTATCAACTTTGTATCCAGCATAATCAGCATCTGTAAAGCCAATCAAACTAAAATTTCCACAACTAGGGTACCATAGACCAAAGTCTTTAGTCCCATATAAATATCTAAAGATTCTCTTAACTGCTGTTAAGTGAGATTCTTTTGGGTTAGCTTGAAAACGAGCACATAAGAAAACACTAAACATTATATCAGGACGACTAGCAGTTAAATACAATAAAGAACCAATCATACCTCTATAAGTATTTTGATCAACACTCTTACCATTTATATCTTAGTCCAGACTTAGTGTTGTACTCATAGGCGTATTAACTTCTTTACATTGATCCATATTGTACTTCTTTAACAAATCTCTAACATATTTACTTTGACAAATAAATAAGCCATCTTTCTTTTGTTTTATTTGTAGTCCAAGAAAGAATGTTAAGTCTCCCATCATGCTCATTTCAAACTCTTTGCACATAATCTCAGAAAATTCCTTGCGCAAAGAATCATTAGTAGCTCCAAACAATATATCATCAACATATACTTGAACAACTAGAATATCTTTTCCTTTAGTTTTAATGAAAAGTGTTTTATCAATTTTACCTCGTTGAAATTCATTTTCTAGTAGATGTGAGCTAAATCTGTCATACCAAGCTCTTGGAGCTTGTTTCAAGCCATATAGCACTTTATTTAGTTTGAACACATGATTAGGTTGATCAGAATTTTCAAAGCCGAGTGGTTGTTTAACATATACTTCTTCTTGCAAGTATCCATTTAATAATGCACATTTAACATCCATTTGATATAGTTTAATATTCATGTATGAAGCAAAAGCAAGCATAAGACGAATAGATTCTAAACTTGCAACTGGTGCGAAAGTTTCATCATAATCTATACCTTCTTCTTGATTATAGCCTTGAGCTACCAGCCTTGCTTTATTCCTTACAATATCTCCATCCTCATTGAGTTTATTGCGAAAGACCCATCTAGTTCCAATGATAGTACGATCTGGAGGTCTTTCAACTAGATCCCAAACTTTGTTCCTTTCGAATTCATTTAATTCATTTTGCATTGCAATGATCCACTGTGGTTCTTGTAATGCTTCTTTAACATCTTTAGGTTCTACAAGAGAAACAAAAGCAGAAAATGCACATAGATTTTTAAGAGAGGATCGAGTTTGCGTACCTTTGTTTGGATCACTTATAATGTTTTCTGGAGGATGTTGAGATGACATTCTAATCCTTCTTCGTAGTATGGATGGTGTGTTTACATTCAAAGAACTTGTACTTACTTCATTAGAGTTATTTCTAATTAGTGTATCTAAAACAGTATGTTCAAGAACTATCTCAACTCTTGAGATTGGGTCTCAAGAAAAGACTGTGAGTCTTCAATGTTAAAAACCTGTTTTCCTTCATCATCAATACTTTGTATAGTATCCTGCATGTTATTCTTTTTAACTGTAGTGGTAACATTAACATCCAGTTCGTCATCACTCAAATCATCAAAATGTTTATTAAGGTTTAACTCTTTAAATCCTTCATTTAAAGTTTCATTTTCGGATTCATCAAAAACAACATGTATACTTTCTTCAACTATACCTGTATGTTTGTTCAACACTCGATAAGCTTTGCTATTAAGTGAGTATCCAAGAAATATACCTTTATCACTTCTAGCATCAAATTTACCTAAATTGTCTTTACCATTATTATGAATTAAACATTTGCAACCAAACGGTCTAAGGTAAGCTATATTCAGTTTTCTTCCTTTAAATAACTCATAGGGAGTTTTCTTAAGTATGGGTCTTATAAGGCATCTATTTAGAACATAATTAGCTGTGTTAACAGCCTCAGCTTAATAGTGTTTAGCTAATCCATTTTCAATAAGCATTGTCCTAGCCATTTCTTCTGAGGTTCGATTTTTCCTTTCAACTACACCGTTTTGTTGGGGTGTCCTAGGAGCTGAAAAGTTATGGGTTATTCCATATTTTTCACAAAAGGAGTCAAAGCCTAGTTGATCAAACTCTCTCCCATGGTCACTTCTAATCGAGACTATTGGAAGGTTCAGTTGTGTTTGCATCTCTTTACAACGTCTTGAGAACGGTTTCAAGGCTTCACTTTTATCCTTCAAAAAGTCAACCCATGTAAATCTAGAATAATCATCAACTATAACTAAGATGTAAGATTTACCTCTTATGCTCGGTACGCGCATTGGTTCACATAAATCAATATGTAAGAGTTCACATGGTCTTGATGTACTTACCATTTTCTTCGGTTTGAATGAACTTCTTACTTGTTTACCTTTAATGCATGTGTCACAAATAGGACTTTTTTTATAGTCAAGAGCTGGAAGTCTCTTAACTAGATCTTTATTTACCAACTTTTGCATGGTGTGAGTATTAATGTGACCAAGACGTCTATGCCATAGTTTTGGATTATCTGTAATAGCTTTCAAGCACTTGAAATTCTGCGCTGCAATTTCATTAGTATGCAAGGCATAAACATTATCATTTCTAAGGGCAGTAATGAGAGTATCTCCGGTTTTAGGATTTTTAACAACACAGTTTTCTTTGTCAAATATTACTTCATTACCTTTATCACATAGTTGAGATACACTTAGCAAATTAAATTTTAGACCTTCAACTAAATAAACATTGTCAATAGTTTTAGATGGATTCTTACCAATTTTACCAACGCCTAAAATTTTGCATTTACCTTTATCTCCTAAGGTGATTGAGCCATTGCATCTTTCTTTAATTTCTGAAAATAAGAAAATTTTACCACTCATATGCCTTGAGCATCCACTATCTAGAATCCATTTTTGTTTAACCTACAAAAAAAAAATAACATTTCTCAACCTTACTTGGCTATCCATGTGACAAATTTGGAACCATATTCGGGATAGACCATGTTGGGTGGTCTTGTCCCTTTAGGAACCCATATTTGCTTTATCTGTCCACGTAATTCAAGAGGAAATGAATTCTTGATAATATGATTTTACTTACGTCTGTAAGGATATGCAAATCTAATATGTCCTTCTTTGCAACAAAAGGTGCAAGTAGGTGTTCGTTTATGTTTATATACACTTTTCACAAATGTGGTTTTTCTCTTATAGTTATTGTAACATTATTATAACCAATACCACGTTTATCACTAGTTAGTTTTTGTCGTGTAAGCATTTTAGTGAATTTAGATTCAGATTCATTTAGCTTGGTTAATGCTTGTAGATTTTTCTCAGATTCATGTTTCAAGGTTTTGAGCCTAGCTTCAAGGTCATTGTTTTCATTCTTAAGGTCAATAAGCTATTTAGTTTGGCTAAGATTCTGTTCTTTCAAGACCTTGACAGTCTTTTCAAGATTAATTTTTTCAGCCTTTAGCGAATCATTTTTATTTAAGATTTCTTCACAACCTTCAGCATAATGACGTATTCTATCCTCTAAAGTGTTTTTCTCATCTATTAAAATTTTCTCAATTTGAAACATATTAACAAGAGTTGTAACTAATTCATCTTTTGAGCATGTGTTAAGAAAGTCACGTACCTCTTTATGATTTTGATCTAAATCATCATTGTCATCATTATCAGCCATAAGACATATATGAGCTTGTCCATCTTCACTTTCAGATTCGGATGATCCTTCGGAATCACTCCAAGTTGCAACCATCGCTTGTTTGTTTTTGTTCTTTTTGTAGGATTGTCTTTTCTTCTTAGGACAGTCCTTTACGATATGTTCTGTAGAACCACACTCAAAACAAGCAAGTTACCTAAACATCATTTGACCAAGTTACCTAAACCTATTTTACCTACGAACAACAAAGAGCTATACCTATGTGTAGCTATTTTTGAGTATTCATTACGTAAGGATATAGTGGTAGAATGGGAAAATAAGCAATTATCGATTGATTATGTCACCAATGCCTTTAGGCGATCAGAAACAAATTACAGGCAAATTTAAAAGGTAATATTTGCAATAGTAATGGAGAACCAATGTAATAGTCCGAGTAAAAGTGAATTAGATGTAATTGTCATGGACATTTAAGTTGTGCTGGATTTTGGGACCGATGATGTTCTAGTGACAAAGAAAAATATAAGACAACAATAATGATTAAGTCAACAGAAGTCTAAAAAGTTTACAAATCGAGAACCTTCTTGCCTCATCAAAACCCATTAACGTCTATAATTTAGAAGTATTTGCAGAAGAAAAATAAATTAAAGTTCATAAAAGTCACATTAATAAATTAAACACATCGGACTGGTACAAGTTCTAGTGTCCACCTCTTACTCTTCCAATTCCACCTGCAATCAACGTGCTAGTTGTCGAATGACAACATCATTGCACGTTCTAAAGAACATAAACCAGTACACGTCAGAGATTTCATACAATGCATTGAATCGGTTACGTACAAGTAATGAGTTCATCCTAGCATATAAAGGCTCTAACAACTTATACGTCATCATACTTGACTTTCTAATCCCCAACTCATGTCGTTCTCCGTTACTGCTTGGGTTGCAATAATGTTATCAAAGTTTGGTGGAATACACATGGGAGAGCTAGTTCCAATGCAACCACCTAACCAAGGCGTTGCCCTATAACTCTACGGGGTCGTCAAGGTAAAGAGTATGCAAACTCCCCATGGTGACCGTAATGATCCACACTACCATGTGCCCGAAACTTAAAATAATCTCAACGCCATAGGGGTACCCAATTCTACTATAACAACCCATACGAGGGATAACCACAATCATCCTTGAATTCCAAGTTAATCTCTTTACAAATTATTAGGGATGTGTAAACCTTAAGTGATATACAACATCACAACATAGAATGAATACAACATTACTTTACAACCAATTACAAAAGTATGGTCTAAGCGTGTACCTTGACAGCATGACAACAATCCAATATTAATCACCACACGTGCGTACTTAACCTCTTATGAATCGAGGTTCTACACATAAAAAAATGCAAACATCACATATTAGAATGTGTTCACACATCTAATCCACTCTATACCACCAAAACACCACTATACTTCATATTACTAAACATTTAATCTATATTTACTCAATGTTTCGTAATTTCAAAACAACTAGTAACTTTACAGCCCATTTGGACTGTTTAGAAATTTCAAACAGAAAATTCGACTTCACCACTTCATTCGAAAGCCATCAATTACCTTGGGTACCAATTTTCATAATTTTTCCGGTTTACTATTTTTAATTAATTTTAGTGTTTGAGCGACTTTAATCCAATCAAAAGCGAAAAGATGAACAAAACGCACCCAATCCTCGAAGGCTTGAGGCACCTTTCCCATGGCAGAGAGTTTCCGTCCAAAATTTATTTTTATTTTATTTTTTAAAATAAATTCCTTTATTCTCATTCCTTAATTCAACGAATTTAAATCACAATGCAAAAACTATGACATGACAACACACGTTATCACTCTATAATTAAATTAATTAAATGAATCAAAATTATAAATAATTTAATAAAAAACAATATTTATATTTATATATACAAAATTACATCATCATATACAATCCTGAAACAAAATATAAACATACATTAAAATAACATGTTTACAACACTTTATCCATTTTTTTCTTCTATGTATATCAAATAAAAGTATGAACAAAATACTTTAGATAATTTTAAATTTTGTTAAAGAATTATAAATCATGGTGACTATATCAAATAAAGGTATACACACATAATTCTTTTAACAAATTAAATTTTGTTAAAGAATTATGAATTCATGAAAACTACACCAAATAACAGTATGACCATAATTCTTCTAACAAATTGAAACTTTGTTAAAGAATTATGAATTCATGAAATCTATATCAAATAAAAGCTTAAACATAACTCTTCTAACAAATTGAAATTTTGTTAAATAATTATGAATTCATGGAAATTATATCATTAAAATGTATGAATATAATTCTTCCAACAAATTGAAATTTTCTAAAGAATTATGAATCATGAAAACTAAGTTAAATAAAGGTATGAACAAAATTCTTCTAACAAATTAAAATTTTGTTAAAGAATTGTGAATCATAAAACTTGCAAATTAAGGATTAGAGACTTAAAGTAGAAACTCATACACCCAACACCACACTTTAGATATTTTTTTGGATTGTATGTAGTAATCCTGAACTTTTGGCTTTTTCACGTGGTAAACAAACATTTTTTTAATCCGCGTGGTGACATGAACCTTCCAACTTTTCCATTTGGTAGACATACGAGAAGATTTTTTTGTTAACTTTACACTACTTTTACCTAACGTAATGACATTTTTTTCAAAAAAACCTAAGGTCCTGATCACCCTAATTAACCACATATTTCGAAATCCAGTTGAAATAAGTACTTAATTTAGCCAAAAACTTAACATTTTTTCTACCATATAGAAAACTTAGAATCTCAAGGTCACCACGTGGATTTAAAAAATATTTGTGGAAAAGCAAAAAACTCAAGGTCACCACATGGAATTTCTCATATTTTTTTCTCTCTTTCTCTCCTTTGGCTGTAAATAATGGGTAGAAGAGGGTGAAAATTCTGAATTTGGCTTCTATTATTCATTCATATGCTAATTTAATTTGCCTAATCAATCCTAAGCATAAATGGTTAAATGCCCATGTAAATGCCCATAAACATGCAAGGGAGGAGTTACATGAATCCCTCCACACCTCCTTTACAACCGGCCATAACCTTCAATGGCCTATTTATATTTTTTATATCATTAATTAATTACTCGATTAAGTTATAAGATGCAAAAACCATTACAGGATAAACTTGTTACGCTACAAATTGCACACACAACAAAACATAAACGATGATGAAATAAAATTTACATACTTTTACATTTTTTAATTATCTAAATATATTAAAATAATTATGGGAAATTATCAATGGTACCCCTGTATTATTGCACTTTATCTTTGGTACCCCTGTGTTTTTCATAATTCCAATGGTACCCCCAACATATCTTGCTAATTACAAACGTGACACTTTTAAAGTTTTTTCCGTTAAGTTGCTGTTAATTTTTGAATTTGACCTAACCATGGTTTGTTTCTTATTGCTTTCTTCTTCCTTCCTTTTCCCTCTCCTTTTCATTCTCTCCTTCCATGGCTGCTTCTTCAAGGTACTCATCATTTTGTAGTAAGGTGTATTCCGGTACTAACAAAAGACCACCTAGAACATGGGTTTTTCGTTGGAGATTACTTGGTGGTAATTTTCTCATTAGCAATTTGGTTTGCAAGAGCGATGAAGCGGTAATTTTTTCCGGATCATGAAGCTGAAGAAGTAAGTTGCTTTAAATTTGCTTAATTTTTGTTATTGATTTATTAATAAATTAGCATTGATTAGGGTTCTAAACTAGTTTAGTTGATTGACTTTGCCAAAATTTTGATTTTAATTCACAATTCATTACTCTGGTTTTGTTAGAATTTAGATTATGCATCTTTTATTGAATATGATATGATGTGTTCAGTTGTTTTGAAATAATGGGTCTGTATGATGAGTTTTTAAAATGGATGATTTGTTCTGGTTGCAAAAGTAGGTAGTTCTTAGGACATGGTGAATGATAATGATTTGTGGGAAGGTGGGAAGCTTGAGGATGATCTCAAACTGAGAAAATTACCGCTCATGTAATCTCCAACTGGGCTCTCCAATGAAAAACCCATGTACCAGGTGGTCTTTTGATAGTACCGGAATACACCGTACCGCAAAATGATGAGTACCTTGAAGAATCAGCCATGGAAGGAGAGAAGGAATAGGAGAGGGAAAAGGGAAGAAGAAGAAGAAGAAAGCAATAAGAAATTAACCATGGTTAGGTCAAATTTAAAAATTAACGGCCACTTAATGGAAAAAACTTAAAAAGTGTCACGTTTGTAATCAGCAAGATATGTTGGGGGTACCATTGGAATTACGAAAAACACAGGGGTACTAAAGATAAAGTGCAATAACACAGGGGTACTATTGATACTTTCCAAATAATTATTCATTTAAATGGTATTTTAACGAGGTTTTACAACCAAAAACGCAAGCCTTACTTCCAATCTCACTTTAAAAAGGTGCGTGAAAATTTCGGCAGCATCTCTTCTAAAAATCGAACATGTGGTAGAGCAATTAGTAATATAAAAACATTAAAATAATCTAAGGGATCATTGCCTTTAAATTCTCACACCATGGCGGAATGATTCATCGCCGGCTTCTTAAATCAACATGCCAAGCATGGACTGTGGTTCCAGTGTCGACGTTTGCATTTTAAAAAGACTTATTTCCTTAAAACCATACAGAGTTATAAACTACGCAGCGGAAATACAAATATACAAGGGCGGACACAAGGCCTCATAACAAAACATATACAACCAAAGCTTACAAAAGATAACAAGAGCTACAAAATCGAAAGATAATGGTACGACACAGGTTATGCTTCGCCCTCATCACTCTCCCCTAATGCAATGCAATGCAAAAGAAGCTCCAATACCTACTACGCCTGTCTATGATCCTGCTGCTGCTCAACATTAGACCAAAGGCCAATGTGTCATAGCAGGACAATCATAGAAAGTCATCAACAATCAAACATAAACACAAACACGTACACGTCAGTAAGTAGCATCAAATATAATAAGGCCAACTACTAGATAACATTATATTATAAAACAACATAAGATGATTTCATAAGACACAAGCATAGATAATAACCGTTTATCGGCCACTTAGACTTCTTAATTTCATTACGTGCTTTCCAACTCAAACCACGTGTTCTTGGGTAGAATGCAGGTCTTCACACTCCTCTTTTCAAACATAAACTCCTGCAAAACACGTACAGTATCAACTCGACCAAGGCATTAACAAAATACCTAACACATGACCTTATAGAGCTTGTCTATCTTAAGGTAAGTGTGATCATAGTTTGTAATACCCTTGAGGTAACTTAGCTTAGGCACACTTCTTACTAGAATAAACTATTCTATCAATAAGTAAATGTTCTATCAATGAGTAAACTTTCTATCAATGTGTAAGCTTTCTATCAAAGAATGAACCTTCTATCATTAAATAACTTTCAATCAATGAATAAACTTTCTATCACTGAATAACTTTATATCAGTGGATCTTTTCTCTCCTCCCTCACGGCAGCCGTCAGTAGGAAGACTGCTTCTCCATATAAAGTGTACTCACTAGTACCTCATAGTTTCGATAGAATACATACTATCACAATAAACAATAATGTCTTAAAGCAAATATCATATAAGGGTTAGTTACTGCATGTACGTACCTGTAAGCGTCACTGCACGATCAAAAGTCACAAAATCACCCAACTAAGGCTCTACTTTCCTCTTACAAAATGGGCACCTATATAAGTTATGAGTAGAATTAATAAGTTCCCCCTTAACTACTTTGTCATACCAAACTAAATATCAAAGTAACAACTATCACCCATTCAACATGAGTTTCCGATTACTCTAGCAGGCACACAACTCATACAATACAAGTCAAAATCATTAACTCAACACAACATAAGTCTTTCCATCAATTTAAAGTAGAAGTATGGGTGAATCGTTTCTTTACATTAACTAATTTTGAGCATATCGGCTCGTGTTACCCAAAAATAACTAATCACAACTAAATCTTACAATTTTAATATAACATTAATATCACGATAAGGAAAATCTTAGAGTTATCGTATCGGGATATCTTTTGTTACATTCTCCAAAGCCATTAAGAAATATAGTCAAAACAACACGACAAATTACTTTAGCAACCATCGACGATATGTTGACATTATGCTCTTGGCTTACTAATATCATGTATCTATATCTTCAATAACAAACTAATAAGAGTATTTGTAATTCACAACAATCAAACCACAACAATTGGTAACTATTATTCTCAATTTAATCAATCAAAATCACTTTCATAGTCAACTAACATCATCACCGTTACTAATTATTCACAACAATAACCAATCGACCAAATCTTAAAACAACTTTTAAAGTTATTTAATCAATCATCACCAAAATATAGTATAAAACGCACATCATTAGTAATTTCATCTCTAAATCCAAGCTCTAATCGTTTCATGTTCAAAAATAACATATTTAATTACTACCCATACCAAGATTCAAAGAAACTAATACAAAATCAACACACAACCCATAATTTCAAATCACACTTCAAACCCTAAGTCATAAACATGTTTAATTCATCAATCAAATTCTTACCCACTAAAAGATTCAATGAACTTAAAACAAAATCAACATCAAACTTAATACACTTAATAAAACTCCAAATAAAACTAGAAAATTAATTAGAGAAAGGAGAAGAGATGGCTCACAAAGGTGAAACTAGGAGATGGACAAGGAGGTAGGTGGTTTTTGTGGTGGTGGTGACTCACTGTGCGAAATGGGGAGAAGGAGTCATACGGACTGTCCCCTGCTGGCGGTACAGTAGCCAAGCTGCTGGTGGTGGGGAGATCTACAACTTGCTGCTGCCGTAAGGGAGAGACACGAAGCCTACCTGCTGCTGGCTACCGTGAGGGAGGAGAGAAACAACCTTCCTGCTGCCGACTGCCATGAGGGAGGAGAGAAGCAGGCTTCCTGCTGCCGGCTGCCATGAGTGAGGCTGGTGGTGCAGTTGGGAGGCTTCAGACGTGAGGTTTTGAGGGAGTATGGTGTCACAGGGAGAAGAGGAAGAGGGAGAGGGAAGGAGGAGGGAGTGACGGCTTGTTAGTTAGGAGTAAATTCTAGTGTTACACTCACAAAGTTAAAGTACGAACAAATCAACCAATTAAGAAGGTGTTAGAGGGGAAAAATCAGTTTACCGTGTAACTGACTAGTCCAACCAATTGCGAAAAGATTAAGCCTTGTAATGGAAATAAAGCAGAAGTTTTGGCAGACAGGACGTAGTACGTGGAAACCGAATTACAAATGGAATCTTTATGTGGACGATATTTTTTACTCCGAAAATTTTTTGGCGCAAGACTATTAGTAATATCTTTAGTCCTAGTCCGAATGGAGCATGAAATGTGGTTCAAATTCATTGCATCTAACAATGAAGTTGAGAATGAAGCCTTGCTGCTAGGTTTGAGAATATATTACAATGTCGAAGCCCATGCGGCTATACTAGAGGTGTTCAAAACAGACTCAGTAACCCGATATGTACCTTACCTTATAAGTTATAACCAAACTCGATTTGACCGGATATCAAAATTGTATTTACAATTATGTAAAAAAATGCCCTCATGCCTAATTTTGAATTGATCGGATGAATGAAAAAAACAACTCTAGGCCATGCCTTATCTGCTTTCTTTGATTCACAACTTATTGTGGGATAAGTAAATGGAGAATTCAAAGTCAGATATGATAGCATGAGAATTTACTTGTTAAAGACTGATCATGCCCGAGATAAATTTGGAATTTTCACATTAACGCATTTACGTGATTTGAAAATGCTCAGGTTGATTTAATGGCCAAATTAAATAGTTCATATAACATAACAGCCCAAAATATTATTTGGGAAGTTCTACCCTCACCAACTATCAATAACATACTTGTTAGAATCGACAGGTCTAATTCCTATGAGACAACATCTTGTTATAGAAAGAAAATCAAATACCCTTTGTTCCTTAAGAAACTTAAATGGTTTAAATTGTACGATGGAACCTTGTACAAGAAATCATTCACTCAACCACTGCTTAAATGTGTCACGCCTACTGAAGAAAACACATTATTTGGGAAATCTATGAAGGAGGGTGTGGAATCGAACAATGGATTCCCACTATCATCAATAAAACAATCCAAAATGGGTATTATTGGTCATGGATAATAACAAATGCAAAGATAATCATTTGAAGTTAGAAAAAAATGCCAATTTTCCATAGAAATCCCAAGGAAGTTATCGAATCATCTCACTGCTACTCAAGTCATGCTACCATTTAATTAATAGGGCTTTGATCGACTAGGACCCTTTCCACCTGCATAGGGACAAAAAAATTGTCGTCATTGTCATTGACAATTTCTCTAAGTATGTAAAAATCGAGCCCTTAGGTACCTTAACGAATAAGCAAATTTGTCAATTCTTTTGGGAGAACGTAATTACAAGATATGAAATACCAGAGTGATAATCACAAACAGTAAATAATGTTTCATCACAACCGTATAACATGAAATATTGTGAGAAGTTTGGCATAAACATTTATTTTATGAATGTATCATGCCCTCAGACATACGGGAAAGTTTAAGCTACAAACAAAGCTATACTCAAAGGGACAAAGAAAAAGATGAATGGCGCAAAAAGATACTGGGATAAAGAGATGCCTGATGCATTATGGGAAACCTGTACAATAGTGAAAAAATAACACGTGCCATACTTTTCCTCATTGGTTTATGGTTCCAAAGAAACTTTATCCATTGAAATTAGTATACCCTTAACTCTATCTCCAACTCTCATAGAGAAAATATGACCTCTTAATCAAAATTCGAGGGAACGCTCTAATGAAAGCTCTAAAGCAAAAGCAAACTAGTAAAGCTGAGATAATTTGTAACATCTCGGAATAACTCGGATCGTACGAAAAGAGAAGATGACCTTTTAAAAACAAGTGTATATCGTCCGAGTCAAACCAGGATGTTAGAAGGCAGTTAAAAACGGATTTGAAATTAAGGGAAGCTTGCGAATCGAGTTTTATTAGTGTTATTATGAACTACTAGATATAAGAAATTCTTAGCAGCGGATAAGAACGAAAAATTAAATCAACTTATTACAACTTGAGAACAAAATCGCCTCATAAAACCAAATATTCTTTAAACTTTATTAGAAGTTCTTATCAAGACTTCTGTATCCTAACGGTTTATTTCTCCAAGGGACAATCCTCACTCCCCAGACCTGCAACTTAACTTACTGCTAGTCATTGCCCAGATAGGAAACAACATCATTGCAGGGTCGTTAAGACCAAAAGTACACGTCAGCTAACGTCGCATAACAAATAATTAATTACAACAAGAGAAAGACTTAATTCAATAGCTGTCAATTCGCAGAAAAGTACGCTTTGATCATGCTAATAAAGAATAATTATTTTCATATAAAGGTTAGTCAGCCATACTGCTGTACTATCCAGCCATACTGCCGGTACACTCCAATCTCCATAAGTGAGACAATACATTAGGGGGAGCTAACCCCTAAGCAAGTCTCTACCATAGACACTCGCCTTACTTCGGTGCCTATGGTTAAGTATGCATACCCCCGCGGTGGCTCATAATGCCCCCATATACCGCGAGTAATTCATTTCCACCAATTGACGTCATACTACGTCCACTTTAAGGTTAGTGAGGTCATACTACCTCTGCTTATCAAAACAATGTATAAAAATTATTTATTCGAAAGATAACATTATCCGTACTATATATCCATGCCTTACTTTTGTATACCATTATTATATGATACATCGGACTAATGCGAACCACGCTGCGTGTACATACCTTAAGCAAGATAACCAATTCACAAGCGTCTTAATCAATTCCCGGTCACGAATCGACTTCCTACAAGGTTCAATCGTATTCGGGAAATAAGCACACATACACATTTTCCTCAAATCATCCATAACACACATATACAATTACACCCACACCTAGAATACCACACACATCATGAACATCCATCACATACTATAACGTGGTAAACACACAAAACAGGACAGCATACATAATCTGTCCAGAAACACAACTTAAAACTGTCAAACTGAAAATCCGACTTCACCGTTGCGTCCGGAAGGCGTCAAAACCCCCGGGTGCCAATTTCCATAATTTATAACATAGTATAAGTATTTTTAACCTAATTTCAAAGCCAAAAATGTTCCAAAAACACCTTTTTTCACCATTTTCCAAACCTACGGGATTTTGTCATTTCATTTTTTTTTATCACAAAAATATAAATTTCAATGCTTTATTTCCTATTAAATCTAAACGACAATATTTACATAATTTTCATGACCATCTATGAAATTAATTTTTATTCCTCAAAAATAATTCTTTTTACACAATGTACACACACACACATCACATATATATTTATATATATTTCTCTAACAACATTATAAATTCCTCCTATTAATCAATAAAATAAATATCTAACACCACTTACATTTTTCTATGAGCATCCATTTTATATATATATATATATACTTTACAATCATCCATCAAACAAATCCTTCACACACATATAAACATATCTAAATCCCTAAAAAGAAACATTCTTCATCAATTTAGATAGAAAAATACATCTCAAAATCATACATGAAATTTTAAATTCATAAATTAAATATGAATTATAAGATAAAACATATAATAATCATATAATTTTAAATTAAAACTTAAGATTCAACATAGATTAAGAATTACACTTACAATTGTAAAGGAAAACACCAAATAATGAAGTGTAATGGAGTTAGGAATGTGAATTAGGAGAAATTTTGAAAGGATGTTAAAATGAAAATGATTAAGGAATTAAGAAGGGTTAATTATATGGGATTAATGCCTTGATCTTTCATTAACCTAAGGGAGTTACAAGCTCCACCAAAAGTCTCTCTTTTATTTATTTATTTTTTTTTTTGAAAATAAAAGATGGGTTAAGGAAAAGTTTGGGCCCAAATAATTCTAATTGCCAAAAAGGATTGCAAATCTCATGACCAAGCCCAATAATAAATAAAATATATATATAGAAATAATATTACTAGTGAATTATTAAATATATCGGGAAGAAAATATCGGGAAAATATCGGGGTGTTACAGACTACCCCCCTTAAAAAGGTTTTGACCCCAAAACCACACTTATCATAACACATAACCACAAAACAAGTAAAACGAACTTAATCACTATACACACATACACAAATCAACCCAAAACATAAATCGCGCGAAAATCCTATCGCCTTCTACCCCCCTTAACGAAGTTACGTCCCCGTAACTTACTAACCCGAGAGAAAAGGTGAGGATACTGCTCTCGCATGGAGTCTTCCGTCTCCCAGGTTGCCTCTTGTGAGCGGTGATTGGACCGTAATACTTTAACCATGGTGACATCCCTCCGACGAGTACTACGGACCTTCTTATCCAATATCCGGACAGGCTGTTCCTCATAGGTTAGGCTCTCATCAAGTTCTAATGGCTCTGGATCTAATACATGAGAAGAAGATGCAACGTAACGTTTCTACTGAGAAATGTGAAAAACGTCGTGCACTTTACCCAAAGCATTAGGCAATGTTAACCGATAGGCTAACTTCCCTACTTTCTCCACAATGTCATAAGGACCTATGAAACGTTGGCTTAACTTTCCACGAGCACCAAAGCAAACTACTCCTTTCATTGGAGACACACGAAGTAGAACCTTGTCACCCACTTCAAATTCACCAGGCCGACGTCGGAGATCGGCGTACGATTCTTTGTCTATCTTGGGTTGCTTTCATTTTCTCGCGAATTAACTTTACTTATTCAGTCATTTGAACAAGCATATCAGGTCCTAAGGTGACAGATTCAGTAAAATCATCCCAGCATACAGGACTACGGCACTTACAACCATAAAGTGCTTCAAACGGAGCCATTTGAATCGTAGCTTGGTGACTGTTATTATAAGAGAACTCTACCAGATCCAAATGTTCATCCCATGAACCTTGCCATTCCATGGCTATCACTCTCAACATGTCCTCCAGTATTTGATTGACGCGTTCCGTCTGACCATCGGTCATTGGGTGGAAGGACGTACTCTG
Organism: Amaranthus tricolor; assembly: GCF_026212465.1. NCBI lineage: Eukaryota > Viridiplantae > Streptophyta > Magnoliopsida > Caryophyllales > Amaranthaceae > Amaranthus > Amaranthus tricolor. The sequence continues at coordinate 17,205,765 of NC_080055.1, forward strand.
AAGAAGAATGGTTCCCAAAGCCTGCTGTAATGATTTCCAAAAATGTGACAAGTATCGAGTATCACGATTGGAGACAATAGTACGAGGTATTCCATGATAGCGAATCACGTACTTAATATAAGCACAAGCAAGTTGTTCCATATCCCACTTACAATTCATTGGAATAAACCTTGCCGACTTAGTAAGCCTATCCACAATAACCCAAAGAGTATCATTACCAGCCTTATTTCGTGGCAAACCTAACACGAAATCCATAGATATGTCATACCACTTCCATACCGGGACTTCTAGAGGTTGCAGTAACCCAGCTGGTCTTCGATGTTCACTCTTAACCTTTTGACACGTTAAACACTTGGAAACAAAATCTGCAATATTCTTTTTCATACCTGACCACCAAAACATGCATTTTAAATCTTGATACATCTTATCTCCACCAGGATGAACCGAGTATCTAGAATAATGGGCTTCGTTCAATAATTTTTCCTTCAAAGAGTCACACCCATCCGGTACACACCACCGTCCTTTAAAACGAAGACTACCGTCCTCATGAATTGTAAAACCTTCAGCTCTCCCTTCACTCATCTGCTCCCGAAGTTTAATGAACTTGGGGTCTTCTAGTTGCTTAGACATAATCTCTTCGAAATATGTAAGTTGAATGGACAATGCACTCAACTTGGCTTCCAACTCCCCTTCTTGGATTATCTCTAAGCTCTTTCTCTCAAACTCCTTACACAATTCCTCAGAGGTTATTAATGCTGAGACTGAGTGCCTCGATTTTCTGCTCAAAGCATCAGCGACCACATTCGCACGACCATCATGATAAGCAATCTCCAAGTCATAATCACTGATAAGTTCTAACCAACGTCGTTGGCGCAAATTCAACTCGGATTGAGTGAACAAAAATTGCAAACTTTTATGGTCCGTGAAGATCTTACATTTGACACCATAGAGATAATAACGCCAGATTTTTAATGCAAAAACCACAACCACTAATTCCAAGTCATGTGTTAGATAATTCACCTCATGAGTCTTCAGCTGATGCGAAGCATACGCCACTACTTTCCTATCTTGCATTAAAACACAACCTAATCCATGTTTGGAAACATCACTGTAAACGGAATATTCCAAAGATGGATCAGGTAAGGTCAACACTGGAGCTGTAGTTAATATCTCCTTCAACAACTGAAATGCCTTCTCACACTCCTCGGTCCATTCAAACTTCTTCTCCTTCTTCATCAAGGATGTTAGCAGACGAGCGACACGAAAAAAAAAAATTCTTCACAAAATGACGATAGTACCTTGTCAAACCCAAGAAACTTCGAATATCCGTAACATTTCGGGGTGTAGACCAGTCCCGAACAGCTGCTACTTTTGCTGGATCAATGGAAATTCCTTCCTTAGAAACAATGTGACCTAGAAAAGCCACTTGCTCTAACCAAAATTCACACTTCGAAAACTTAGCATACAACTGATTCTTTCGCAGAATCTGCAAGACTATCCTTAAATGTTCTCGATGTTCTTCTGGGCTCTTAGAATACACCAAGATATCATCAATGAACACCACCACACATTTATCGAGATACGCGTTGAAAACTCGACTCATCAATCCCATAAACGCCGCCGGTGCGTTGGTCAACCCAAAAGGCATCACGGTGAATTCGAAGTGTCCATATCTGGTTCTAAAAGCTGATTTACTAATATCCTCCTCCTTAATACGTAACTGATGATACCCTGACCGCAGATCAATCTTGGAAAAGACTTCTGCTCCTTGTAACTGATCAAAAAGATCATCGATCCGTGGTAATGGGTACTTATTCTTAACAGTGACCTTATTAAGTTCTCTGTAATCAATGCAGAGACGCATCGTTCCGTCCTTTTTCCTTACAAACAACACCGGGGCTCCTTAGGGCGACACACTGGGTCTTATATAACCCTTCTCCAACAACTCCTCCAATTGGACTTTCAATTCTTCCATCTCCGTTTGGGCCATTCGGTAAAGAGCTTTTGAAATTGGCCCTGTCCCAGGGATTAAGTCAATCGAAAAGTCCACGTCCCTTCTTGGCGGCATACCAGGAAGTTCTTCTGGAAAAACATCCTTAAAATCACAGACCACCGGAATGTTCTCAAGTCGCACCTCCCGCTCCTTCACCTTACTTATACTACACAGAAACCACGGTTGCCCTTGCTTGATTAACTTCTTGACCTTCAATGACGATATGATTTTTACCTTGGGTCCTTGGGAAGCTTTCTATATTTAACTTTCTCTCCTCGGGGTCCGCTTAGTGTTACAGATTGCCCCTCACAATATATTAATGCCTTATATCTACCCAACCAATCCATCCCAAGGATTACATCTAGACCTTCCATTTCCAAAGAAACAAATCACTCGAGATTTTGTCTTTCCTATATTGACCGACACCCCACGAAATAATATACTACAATGAAAGGTCTCTCCGGAAGGAATAGCGACTGAGAAAGATGTTTTCTCGGGATTTTCCAATCCTAAGTCTTTAATTCTAGACTTAGAAATAAACGAGTACGATGCACCAGAATCAAAAAGAACTTTATCAGACTTTGAATTGATGCAAAAAGTACCTGTGACCACATCGGACACTTGTGTTGCTTCCCTAGCGTTAACTGCTGATAGTCTGCCATTATTTTGAAATACTGGGGTGCGCCTTCTTGACTACCTCTTGTCCAGGAAGGTTCTCATTCCTAGCATTCCCTTGAGGTTGCTGAATTCCGAAATGATTTCTTTAAAACCTAAGGTTTGAGACACCCCCAGGGTTTCTACCAAAACAAACACCGTTTTGATTTCCATTTCCCGTGTCATTGCCACTCCGACCATTACCGAAGCGTTGTTGTGGAATACCTCTGTGATTCCCCCCTTGAGGTTCTTGTTGTCCCAATCGAGCATAACACTCATACATTCTATGACACGATTTACCACAGTATGAACAGTCCACTAATGTTCCCCGACAATCTCTCCATGGATGATTTTTCTGGCATCTCTTACAGTTATAAATTCTTTCCTTTCCATTGCGGTCATTAAGTGGTTTCTGTACCCTGGCCGCAGATATCGAACCTCTCCCACCTTTACTTGACTGTCCTGGCTAGTACACTTTTTCTTGATAACCCCATAGGTTTTGTGTTTCTTAAAGTGGTTTTATGCATGATTACTCTTGCTCTCTGCATTTTAGAACATAGGTTCCCTCCTTTTGTCCCCACTATGGGCCAACTTCTCCTGCTCCTTCCTAATAACATTTCCTATCTAGGCTGCCCTCTTATATAACTGGTCTTAAGTATCGTACCTATCGATCTCAATGTGTTTTTGAATCTCGTACGATAAACCCAATTCGAAGCGTTGCATTTTCTTTGTTTCAGTCGGGACGTCCTCAGGGCAAAACTTCAGAAATTCCGTAAATTTCTGATAATACACATGCACTGTTAAATTCCCCATTTCAAACCTAGAAAACTCGTTTGACTTATCTGTCCTCACGTGAGGGGGGTAGAATTGATCCTTAACGCTCCCTTAAAACGTTCCCAGCTTAATTCACCATCATTCTCCTTTATCAGCCTCGCCTTACTATGTGTCCACCGGTAGTCATCATCTTCGACTAGATAAAATGCAGCCTGGTCGACCATAAATTCCGCGGGACATCGAACTACACTAAAGAGTTTGTCAAACTCTCGAAGCCAGTTTTCCAGCGCAGAAGGTTGTCCTTTCCCATCATAAGTAAAGGGCTTACTCTGGGCTATTCTCTTACTAATCGATGAAGCCCTCTCTTCCAAGGATTTCTGTCTGGGGTTTCTTGTACCAACTAGGGCTTTCACTAGGTTCCGAAGTACACGGTCAGAGTGACCTCTATTTCCGTTCTTTCTCAAGAATGGAGGCATGATGGAAGGTATACGGCATTTTAATAAACAAGGTATATATATAAATATTCTATTTCCATCATCGAGGTTAAACAAAACTTAGGCTAATATAACTTCTTAGAGATAAGGAAGTCTATCCTAATAGTTGGTAGAATTAAAAAGTTGAGCCTGTTAATCGGCTCCTAAGCTTCCGCCAAATAAAAAAAAATATTTTAATTAATTATACTAATGCTCAATATTCACAAAATTTCAATATCATAATATATCAAACTTCACAAATTTAGCTAATGAGAAGAGGTTATAAATAATTAAACAGAAAATTAAGATGATATTATAATTCAACCCGCATACTCTGCCATAACATATTATTAAATTCCAAAATACTTGGGTACAAAATCCCAAATAATCACCGTTCTTCGTAACCATATTGTCAAAACAAAACAGAAGAAACTTCTCGACAGAATATCCATACATCATTATTAGCATGAAAATACTCATATAAAATCATAAGCATAAATACTACAATCAAAAGCAAGATCATATAGTAAAAGGCGATGCATCCATACGGTCCCGATCTTCCTCAAATAAGTCAGGGTCAAAATCAGCATCCCCGGAGTTGTCATTGGATGTGCTATCAGAATCAGTGGGTGTCTCTATGGGTAGGGAGTCACTCATATCTAGTTGTTCCTCAGAATCTAAAAGCTCAACAATTTCTGGTTCGGGTAATATTTCTTCCCACATTGTAATATCACTATCACTCTCGCTCATATTATCTTCCCTATCAGCTGCTTCTACCTCCATATAAGCATTATATCCCCCTTCCGCAATATCCTCATAAAACTCTTCAGCCTCCTCCTCGGAATTTCCCCAAGTATTTTCCTCCAGACCTTCTTCGGGGACTTCCTCGGGATCTTCTCCTAGATCCTCCTCAGGATCCTCCTTATCAAAATCTATCTGCAGAACTGAGTTAGGGTCGACCATTGGAATATCCTCCTCAACAATCTCAGCTGCCCCACTAGCCTCAGCATTCTTACATCTCTCATTGTCTACAACATCCATTCCTCTATCCCATCTATCAAACTCTCGCTCCAATTGAGCAATTCTCTCAATCAACTCAGCAATTCCCTCAGCTATTATTCCCTCATAAACTTGTTGAGACTTTTTATAGATCATCTCCATCCTGCGCTTATAATCTAGCTCACTCTCTCCTTCTTTCTTGTCCCAAATTTTTAATGTTTCTATCTCTGCCCAGACCGGTACATTTACTAAGGCTCTCCATGGTTCTTCTAGGGTACTACTTTCCCCTTCAGCAGGTCTTTTTCCTTTATCCATGACAGATAAAAAAAAATGCTCGTAATCCATGACTCACGAATGAAAGAAAGAGCAAAGGAACAATCAATTTCCAAGCTCAAATAATATCATAATTCATCAACAAAATATCTAACAAGCACACAACAAAATTATCCATAACATCATGCTTAAAGACACCAAGTAAAACACATCATATCCCCTTAATGTCTACCCCTTTACTCTCGTCATCATTTTTTTTTTTGCGTTAGTCTATCAATTTAGATAAATAACACTAAATAAAACTCCCGCTCTGATACCAATTGTAACATCTCGGAATAACTCGGATCGTACGAAAAGAGAAGATGACCTTTTAAAAACAAGTGTATATCGTCCGAGTCAAACCAGGATGTTAGAAGGCAGTTAAAAACGGATTTGAAATTAAGGGAAGCTTGCGAATCGAGTTTTATTAGTGTTATTATGAACTACTAGATATAAGAAATTCTTAGCAGCGGATAAGAACGAAAAATTAAATCAACTTATTACAACTTGAGAACAAAATCGCCTCATAAAACCAAATATTCTTTAAACTTTATTAGAAGTTCTTATCAAGACTTCTGTATCCTAACGGTTTATTTCTCCAAGGGACAATCCTCACTCCCCAGACCTGCAACTTAACTTACTGCTAGTCATTGCCCAGATAGGAAACAACATCATTGCAGGGTCGTTAAGACCAAAAGTACACGTCAGCTAACGTCGCATAACAAATAATTAATTACAACAAGAGAAAGACTTAATTCAATAGCTGTCAATTCGCAGAAAAGTACGCTTTGATCATGCTAATAAAGAATAATTATTTTCATATAAAGGTTAGTCAGCCATACTGCTGTACTATCCAGCCATACTGCCGGTACACTCCAATCTCCATAAGTGAGACAATACATTAGGGGGAGCTAACCCCTAAGCAAGTCTCTACCATAGACACTCGCCTTACTTCGGTGCCTATGGTTAAGTATGCATACCCCCGCGGTGGCTCATAATGCCCCCATATACCGCGAGTAATTCATTTCCACCAATTGACGTCATACTACGTCCACTTTAAGGTTAGTGAGGTCATACTACCTCTGCTTATCAAAACAATGTATAAAAATTATTTATTCGAAAGATAACATTATCCGTACTATATATCCATGCCTTACTTTTGTATACCATTATTATATGATACATCGGACTAATGCGAACCACGCTGCGTGTACATACCTTAAGCAAGATAACCAATTCACAAGCGTCTTAATCAATTCCCGGTCACGAATCGACTTCCTACAAGGTTCAATCGTATTCGGGAAATAAGCACACATACACATTTTCCTCAAATCATCCATAACACACATATACAATTACACCCACACCTAGAATACCACACACATCATGAACATCCATCACATACTATAACGTGGTAAACACACAAAACAGGACAGCATACATAATCTGTCCAGAAACACAACTTAAAACTGTCAAACTGAAAATCCGACTTCACCGTTGCGTCCGGAAGGCGTCAAAACCCCCGGGTGCCAATTTCCATAATTTATAACATAGTATAAGTATTTTTAACCTAATTTCAAAGCCAAAAATGTTCCAAAAACACCTTTTTTCACCATTTTCCAAACCTACGGGATTTTGTCATTTCATTTTTTTTTATCACAAAAATATAAATTTCAATGCTTTATTTCCTATTAAATCTAAACGACAATATTTACATAATTTTCATGACCATCTATGAAATTAATTTTTATTCCTCAAAAATAATTCTTTTTACACAATGTACACACACACACATCACATATATATTTATATATATTTCTCTAACAACATTATAAATTCCTCCTATTAATCAATAAAATAAATATCTAACACCACTTACATTTTTCTATGAGCATCCATTTTATATATATATATATATATATATATATACTTTACAATCATCCATCAAACAAATCCTTCACACACATATAAACATATCTAAATCCCTAAAAAGAAACATTCTTCATCAATTTAGATAGAAAAATACATCTCAAAATCATACATGAAATTTTAAATTCATAAATTAAATATGAATTATAAGATAAAACATATAATAATCATATAATTTTAAATTAAAACTTAAGATTCAACATAGATTAAGAATTACACTTACAATTGTAAAGGAAAACACCAAATAATGAAGTGTAATGGAGTTAGGAATGTGAATTAGGAGAAATTTTGAAAGGATGTTAAAATGAAAATGATTAAGGAATTAAGAAGGGTTAATTATATGGGATTAATGCCTTGATCTTTCATTAACCTAAGGGAGTTACAAGCTCCACCAAAAGTCTCTCTTTTATTTATTTATTTTTTTTTTTGAAAATAAAAGATGGGTTAAGGAAAAGTTTGGGCCCAAATAATTCTAATTGCCAAAAAGGATTGCAAATCTCATGACCAAGCCCAATAATAAATAAAATATATATATAGAAATAATATTACTAGTGAATTATTAAATATATCGGGAAGAAAATATCGGGAAAATATCGGGGTGTTACATAATTACAACTAGGTGATTTCGTCTTAAGTGGAAGCGAAGGGTGAGATAATCGAAAAAGAAAAAGTTGGGCCTCATTAGGACAAATCGCTCAAGACATATGTCTGAAGATTTTTATTTATTTTAGTTTGCATTAAAAGATTTTTAGTTCATTTGTGGTTGTAAATATTTATTTTGTTAGTTTTTATTATAAATATATTTCCGAGTCATGTTTTGAGTTTTTAATGGACTTATGTTCAAGATTAGCTAGTTGATTCTTAAATTATCATTATGGACCTATGTACAAGTTATGTACGATGCAATATTCAGTTTATTCAAAGTTACATTTATTTGGTACCTAGGTTTGAGTCATATAAAATAAAATTTTTAGTTTATTCAGAGTTACATTTTATAATGGACCTATGTCCTAGTCATGTACGATGGAATCTTCAATTGATTTTGAGTTACCTTTTATTGAGGAGCTATGTGTGATTTGTTTTACCATATACGAAGTAATATCGAGAAATTATAAGTAAATAAAATTGAGCAATTAACATACAAATGATAAAATGGACTTGCGTCTGCATCATTACCAAATAGTAAATATGCCAAAGTTATTTACAAATGGATCATTAGTCAAGTACAATTACAACTCAATTAAAAGTATCTTATGCTCTCGACATTAGAGATAGTAGGCTCGATGGAATCAAATGGAGCAGCGTTGTAAGTACTAGCCTCAGTGGGCGCGAGAGCCGGAGAAGGAATGTAATGGATGGAATCATCAATATTAGTTGGCCACGTCTCCTTCTGCTCAAGCTCGACAGACCCATTGGAAAAGATGTCCCTCTTGGACAAAAGAATATTAGACTGATCGACATACTCCTATTTGAGCTTGGAGAAATGAGACCACGTTGAACCTTTGCGAACTAGGCGCAATGACACCAAAAGAACATAAAGATTCAGTTCCCTGACCTTCTTTTCTCGATCTTCATTGACTTTTACGGTCCACACCCCTCCTCTCTTAGATGTACTAGGCCGTAATATTCAAGACTTAACAATCTTGTTGTGCTGTATACACTAAGTTGAGCTTGTTGGGATACTCCATATCTATCTTGCTAAGGAAATTTTGGTCGCACGACTATATTGAGGAACCATGCCTTAGAAGTAAGGTTAACAAAAGGCGTATTATGCCTATAGGCACGAATATTCCTCCTATAAAAATCCTTAACGGAGGTGTACCATCATCCACCTTCTCGACCTTTGCCTTCACCTTGTCTCTACCATTGAATCCGCAGGGGAAAAATGGTATTGTTGTAGGATGAAAGACGAGATGCAGGTTTAGCCTCCCAACTCATTACCCCTGGCGGGTGCTCTAAGAGAGGCACAATGGTAAGAATAGTCTTAGTAGAATTAGTTGTTGACTCTTCTTGGCGTGATACCTCAAATTAAGCTTTTAAAAAAAAAGATTAATAAACTGCTCATATCAATAAAATGCATCTTTTTTCTTGGGAGGCCATTTTCTAAAGAACTCCTCAATTAAGTGTGCTTAGTGGGGAGCAATTTTAGGATGGGTGACCTCCTGGGAAATTTTCTCAGGCGTGCACGAGTGAGGCCAAAGTGTGCTAGAAAGACTTGTGTTTGTATGTGGGGCCAGTCTACAGTCTCCATGAGTAGTCACCGGTGGTCTGTTGGGCCGGGGTGTTACAAATGGTATTAAAGCAGCCTTGCGACCGTGGCTAATTCTGTGTTTAGTGCACCTAGCGGGGAAAAAGATCCTGAAACTACAGTCCAACAAGGATGTTGTATTCCTAAGTGGAGGTGAGTGTGATTACCCAGATTTAGCTTTAAAAAAAAGGATTGATAGACTGCTCATATCAACAAGGTGTATTTTCTTTTCATGGAAGCCCATTTGCTAAAGAACTCCATAGTTAAGCGTGCTTCGTTGGGAGCAATCTTAAGATGGGTGACCTCCTGGGAAGTTTTCTCAGGCACACACGAGTAAATGGAAGCCCATATTTGCTAGAGAACTCCATAGTTAACCGTGCTTCGTTGGGAGCAATCTTAAGATGGGTGACCTTCTGGGAAGTTTTCTCAGGCACGCACAAGTAAGGCCAAAGTGCGCTGAAAAGACTTGTGTGGGTCTGTGGGGCCAATCTACAGTCTCCATGAGTAGCCACCGGTGGTCTCTTGGTTCGGGGTGTTACATTTGGACTGGACTCTTCTAGGGCTGGACTATTCTTCTTGGCTTAAGCTTGGTCATTCCTAACTTTCTTCTTTTTGAGAAGAGGTCAGGCTGCATCATAAGTCAACACCATATCCATCCGTTTTGTCATAGTCTTATGATATGCATAACAAAGACAATTTTCAATAAAGGCATACTTCAAAACATTACAAAAAGGTCTAGAACGTAGCTTTAGGGGACAAGGAAGAGGTTTATAAGACCCCTCTCAACGAGCCTATATAAAAAAGCTTGCATTACGTTGATTTTGTCCACTAATTCTTTTTAAAACTTGGTTAGTTCCTCTTTAGCAAGTCTTGTAAGAAAAAATGTTAAGTTAGGATAAATCAAGAGCAAGATATAACACTAATGTTTTGGCCGAAAACTCACTCTTGTTAACCTTTAAACTCAATTTAAAGGCGGAAAGCATGAATTGATTCCTAAGATGAACTTTCTTTGGGATCCGATTCTGCTAAATGTTCACTTGTTTACGGTCCAATTTAATGTCCTTTTTGCACAATTCATTATTATAGCCTCTTCATGTGTACATTGAGAGACATGTAATTAAAAAGGTCTAAATTTGGTTGAATGTCATACGACGTCATAAAGTTCCAACTATTATTGTTACACAAATACGTGAACCTAGTTTGGTATCCTATCTAATTATCAGGAAGATCCCCACAATTTTCGTTCTGCATATATGGAAAAAGGAAATATACCCAGCACCAAACTTGGTCTCAACTTGAAAATACGACAGAGCGCCATCAAGGTGGGTTTATTCCTAATATTTTACGTAACGTTAACATAGTCATCAAAATCCATGGTGTTAGGATGGAATTAGGATACAATATCATCTAAACACTCCATCACCTCTCTCATAAAAGAATGGAGCAAAAACCTCAATCCTAGGGTAAAGGTTGTGTCACATACGATGAAGCATTGGTAGGAGGATTCTATAAAGCTTCATATGTTCCTGGTTTAATCACTTCATTATTGTTTATTAAATCCCATCTCCTGGTAAACGACGCCTTATCTTGATCCAACATGTGCATTATCTGGTTATCAATAAAATTATTTAGAAGGGCCCCATCCAAATTTTAAAAGGGGTGAGGTAGTTCTTCAACACTCCTTCTACTGGTTAAGCTTTCTTCACTAGACATCTTTGAGGTGTCTACTTAAAATAAGTTTAAGATTTATTGTTAAAAAGCCAGGAACAAAAGAAACAGATCGCTTCCAAGGGGCGCGATAATATTGTCAGGAGGGTAGTTGGGAGAAGTTGAAAATTCATCGCCATTGGCGATTGATTCATAAAACGGAGTCACTTGATATTCCAGACTATGCTATCCTATTCGTCATAGTTAATCATAAATCTTATACCAGGGGCTCCGATATCCTCTTCATCATACTAAGCCTAGATTTATCTCAATATATGTAATATGTTGTTTGATTATTATTGTTCATGTTTTGTGGTTTGTGTATACAAAATAAAATAAATACAATATTGTATTGGAATACAAAAATATCATAAGACTCAAAGTATACCTAGAAGTTAAAACAAAATAAATATTGTAAAAGAATACAAAAATATGTTAAAATAAGAGTCTGAGATATGCTAAGCCTTATCAATAGGTGAATATTACTCTTAGTGCGTCCCTCCCTAGAAATTTCTCTCACTAGAAATAATTGTTATAAAATGTAGAAATGAATATGGTTGAGGTTATTATTTATAGGAGAAATAATGCTTTATGACAACGAGCATTATTCTTGATAGAAATATGTTCCCCCAAAGCAAATCGTATGAGGTTAAAGATTATTAGTCAGAAGGAAACATTATTTAGACTCTTATTTAGCCATCAACTCAATAATTGGGACTAAAATATTCCAAGGAAATAAATTAGTCTAAAAGAAAAATGACTCAAACCTCATTTAGCAGCTAGCTTGGTTATGACTAAAAATATTTTATGTAATAAAATTAGTCCGAAGGAAAAATTATTCAAAGCATCATTTAACTCTCAAAAGTTGGCACTTAAATATTCAACGTATAAAAATTAGTCTAAAGGTAAAATGATTCAGACCCTAATTAACCCTCAACTCTAACGTTATAAATAAAATATTCTAAGTTTGAAAACTAATCTAAAAGAAATATTTTTTTGAACCCTCATTTATCCTTCAACTCTAAAGTTGAGGCTAAATTGCTTAAAAGTACAAAACCATTTGTAAACGGAATTATTATTCGGACCCTGTGGGTACCTTCAATTTTTATCACAATCTCCTTTGTTTGACACGGGGTGAAATGCCAAAACATACTCAATTTTTTATTCCGACACAAAGACACAACTCACTAAATTGATTAGCTAAAATGACTTATCTCTCAGACGTTACAGAGCCGACAACATATAGTAAGTGTGAGACTTTGATTCAGATTAAAATTAAGGAGGAGATATAGGGTCATTCTTGAGAAATCACATTTCCCGATATTTATAATTTTTTGCATATAAGTTGCAGTCATATTCCATAATATTCCTTCTAATATCGTTTTTTATGCGTGGGGCTATTGTTATTGACCCACTAAAATTAGGGTCGTTAGAAGGTCAAGGGTCAATGAACAAGATTTATTAAGGATCACTAATAAAGTCCATCAAAAAGGTAGTTGCTTAAAGCCCATTAATTGATCCGAATTTTAATAACCTTCTAACTCTAACTGTTGGTGTAGCACCCCCATATTTCCAACTTCTTAATGACACCAAAATCGTAAAGAATGGCAGGAAATTCGGGTGTTACATTAAAATAAAACAAATATAATTATAAGTTAAGAATAACTTTAAATATGTGAGTGAAAATTTCTGTAGTATCTCTATTAAAAATTGAGGATGTGACAAAAATAGATAATCAAAATAACTTAACTAAACTAATCTAAGGCCTCATGGTTTTCCAACAATATGTCACGACGAAATGATTTATTGTCGGCTCCTCAAATCATTAATTCCAACACGGATTGTGGTCCCAGTGTGTTAATGCATTGGTTTTAAAAGCTGGAAAAGAATTATTTTTAAGACCATACATCCAACAACTACGCAGTGTAACTTCAAACCATACAAGACGACACATGACTTCATAGAAAAGAATTATACAACTCAAAACTGTACAAGCAATATAAGAGCTACAAAATCTCAAGCTAATTTTATAAAAATTGCTACAATCATACTCTACTTTTTCCCTAATGAAATTCAAAAGAAGCTCCTATACCTGCTATTCCAATCTATGATCCTTTTACTGCTAACCATAATGACCAAAGTCAAAATATATCTTAGTAGGTTCATCATAAAAATTCGTGGTCAAATAGCAAGAAACAAACACATACTCATTAGTAATTAACGAATTTATAATAGCTAGAACCACTGAACAAATGAATAGAATAATAACACTGTGCTACGACAAAGGTTCTACTCATCTACCTAACCACTTCCTATTTACTCCACGATTTACTTTCGAAACTTCTAATCTCTTAAAATAAATATTCAACAGTAGTCTATATTCCTTTACTTTTTGCCATTTGTGACAAGGCTAAGGGCATTATTGGCTAACCGATGCCCATGGCAAAGTATGCGATCATATCCCCTCAAGCTAACCCTCTTAAATCCTACCTTCGGGAAAATAAAACACGTTGGGGTACCAATCAAATGAAGAGACAACCATATTGGGGTTTGCAAGTCCATCCTTGTGCCCAATGACAAAAGTATGCTCATACAATGTATGCTTAAGGGAAAAATATCTTACGCTTTTGCAATAAAACAAGACTATGTAGACTTAAATCGTATAATGTAATGTACTACACTTGATTTCAACAATTCAACTCATGATGATAATGATTTTCAATCAAATGTACACACTCCTCAAGGTTTGAAGTGTCAAAGCATAAAAACAAATCAATTACTAACTTACACCACTCATAACACTAAATTTTCTATGATTTGGCCATATTACACAACCTGGGACAACAATTGAATAAACTAAACATGACAATTAAACACCAATAATGTACCCACAATTTGAAAATTCTTCATTGAACACAATTAATCACCGTTAACATCGTCGTCACATAACATACTAATCTTTATTAGTAATTGTTATTACTACCAAACCAACAAAGATCATATTCACCAGCATTAACATAATAAAAGGAATATTTAGAAATCCTTAAAAGTGACTAATAACCCTAACCATTTTAAAAGCTTCTATAAAGTTTTCTCAACGCCAAAATATCACCAAAATACATAAAAGTAGTACATAGTACTACCTCTATTTTCATCCCTAATACATACCCTAACTTATTCATGTTCAAATTACACTTCTAACACTCATCCACTACAAATTCTATCAAGATATAACTTAATTTAATATAAGATTCATAAATTCACCTAAAATTTTACAATTAAAGCACTAATTTAACAAGGAGAAGAAACTCACGAAAAAAGTAAAGACAGACACGAAACCGCATAGGCAAGGGGGGTGTTGCGGCTGCTGTTCGTGGCTGCACCGTGCGGCTGTTGGCGATTGTCACAGTCGTTGTTGCTGGTCACTATGGTGGTAGGCGATTGGTTCTTTTGATGGAGAGAAATGAGGAAGCAAGGTGGCAAAAAGAAGAAGGAAAACACGATAGGAGAATGGGTAAGAGAGTGACATGATAAGTGGTAAAATGAGGGAGGATTTAAAATCCTAACCCATATTTTACTTTGGTATTATATCTACAAGACCCAAAAAAAATTTAAACCTAAAATGTTATAAAGGTCTTTGTTTTGCTCGATTTGGAAACGACACAAATATTATTATTTTACTTAACTTCATTTTAATCATAATAAGTGACCAATAAAAATATTCATGATTCTTATCAAAAATATATTATAATAACTAAACCAAATATTTGATAAAAAATATAATGAAAACATTTTTAAAAATGATTTAAGATATATTACTGACGTTAAATAATTGAGGGGTGTATAGTCAACCCTCAATCTTTTCTTTAACCTAACTACTAACCCATTATTTATAACCTCCATTCATGTGCTGCCAAAGTAGCGCTTATTCCTCGAAGTTATCATTCTTTGAACAATACATATATTTCTTCCCCCTAAAGGAAAAAAAGAATGCCTTTTTTTAAGAAAGAATACATCTATGCTAAATTCTTCTCATATAGAATATTTTTCCCAAGTTATCCTATTGTTGATTAGTTATTGTAGCTTTTCACTTTTCTATTAAGACCTATTAGACTGATTTGGGGGTCAAAGGGGTTTTATGGAAAAATGCCCCCAGATTAGTCTTCCTTTGTGGTTGCAAGTCACTCATCTCAATAGAGGGAGTTCTATTAATCTAGGCTCTAGTTAGATCATCATTTACTTGTTAATATAGTTAGTCAATTCCATGTTTAAGTTTCATATAGATTTAAGACTTAATTGTAAAAGTCATTTGTTAAAATCGTCTTTAATGTTTGAGGTTTTAGAAAATTATAGTAACGAAGTTCGGTTTTTGCGAGTTACAGCCATGTATAATATAAAAATATAGCGTTGATTATTTTTTTTATTCGCGTTGTACAAATAAACCGTGATGTCGATTTTTTATAAAATATTGTTTGCATCTTAATTAATGAAATTTTGATTAATATATTATTTATATAAGTTTTAATTAAATGTAAAAAATTATGCACAATTCAATTCTTTAATTTAGGCGTGCAATTGTTGAGTATTTAATAGTAAAGAAGATGTATCAATTTGAATCCTTTACGAAGTTGAGTGCAACAATATTTAATGTTTGTGTTGGAGCTTGGGTGATACTACCTCCGTTTCAATTTAGTTGCAACATTGGAAGTATATACACTATTTACTTAACTTTTTAATCTGTGATAAATTTTACTTTATAAGTTAAAACATAGTCAAGTGGGATCTTGTATGATTCGTTTCGGTGTAAAGATTATTAATTTCAAGTTTTTATAATTTTTTATTATACATAATTAGAGATATTAAGGATGAAATTAATGTATTGGACCGCGTGAAAAATTCTTATGTTGCATCTAAAACGGAAAGTATAATCGTTATAGAATTAAATTGATATAAGTTGTTATGGTTAACTTTCTAGCTTAGATGGGACTGTGCATACCTTTTAATCTTCAAGTTACAGTTTTGTTATGGTATCACTTACTTATTTATTTTAAATTATTAATGTCATTTTACCTTAATGACCTTTGACTTTCCGGATTGACCTTGACTTTTGGTCAATGGGCCTTTGTCTGAATTCCCTCCTCCCTTGAAAGGCCCAAAGGCTATTTACCTCCAAATACCCTAACTCCCTTACAGCAAAATAACTTCCCACTCTCCCTCATTCCTTGGCTATCCTTCTTCTAAGGCTGGTAACTTCCCACTGCTCCCATGATCTTCAACCTCTCCTTTCTGAAGTAACTCCCTTCCCCACCATTATAAATAGGGACAACCATCACAGAGGGAGGGGAACATCTGAAAATAATCTTCTTAAGTAGCCTTACTTATTCTCTACTTCACTAGCCTACCAAAATTCTAGTAACATCATCCACGACATTTTCTTGCATTCAGTTTATAATCATCTATTCCGTATTCTCATATCCACGTTCTAACTTGAGCGTCGGAGGGGTTTTCCGGGACATCACCCCCCTGACAAGGCTAACGTGTTGTTTTGCAGGAATTCAGGTCGCTTTCTTCCACGAATCGCCACTCCTGATAAACGCTTCTACTAACGGTATTTCAAGTGTTTCCCACTTCCTCGTTTCATAACCGAAACAAGTTTGAATCGAGCCCTAAGCAAACAAATGACACTACAAAAATCTAAAAAAATGTGAGGGTCAACAATAGAATCATTTCCCAGAATAATGCATTTTTATAAAGTAATTCCCATTTTGCTTGAAATGGAAAACTAATTCTCACATTACCGTCAACGTAGGATAGCTTTGAGGAATTTTTTTTTTTAATATAACCGCTACATGAGGTAGCGGTTTTGTGTAGGGAACTGAAGTAAGTCGCCAGATGAAATGACGGTTTTTTAAATTTAAATTTAATATATATATATATATATATATATATATATATATATATATATATATATATATATATATATATATATATATATATATATATATATATATATATATATATATATATATATATATATATATATATATATATATATATATATATATATATATATATATATATATGTTAAGTAAATCGCCACTTGAAGTGGCGGTTTTGTAGCAGTACAAAACAGAATGTCGAGGTTAGTTCTTGCAGTATGTCGAGCTCGTAACATATCGTACGATGCTTTTGTAGACCCTTCATTTCGCACTACAAAATACGTATCGACATATAAGAAGACTTTCATGCCTGTTCCAGACATGTTCACCTGCGATCCTTGGAACGGTCCTACAGTTGTTCCAAATCCCTCAACGAAGCGTGGAAAAGGTCGTCTGTGATCAACTCGTATGCGGAACGAAATGGATGCACCGTTGACGCGTCCTCGTAACACATGTAGCTTTAGTTGATTTAGTGGTCATAATAAGAAAACATGCCCTCAAAGGTCAACAAAGTATGTTTTTTTTTTTAATATTTTGTAATATCATGTTGATTCACCTAATATTTATATGATTTTTATAACACTTATGTATGTAACAGTGATCATGGCGATGTCGGGCCCAGTTGATCCATCAGTGCTTACGCTTCAGACAACACACGGGAGCATAGCTGCGTGGGAGGGCTCCACTGCCCAATTGGTTACTCATGCACCGGTGTGCAAAACAAAAGGGGCCGGGGGTTGTAGTGTAACAAACTTTGTATATTCTTATATGATTTGAACTTCTTGTATGACTTTCCATGATTGTAATATATCTTCGCATTATTTTCATAATTAATTTTTTCAAATCAAACTGGTTCGTAATTGATTATTATAGAATAGATGGTATTGAACTAGTTTAATGCAGGTTGCGTTCACTATTTAAGGGAAATGAAACAAATATATATATATATATATATATATATATATATATATATATATATATATATATATATATATATATATATAAAACCAACACCAAACCACCACATGAGATGGCGGTTTGCCTTGAGCAAACCGCCACTTCATGTGGCATGTGGCGGTTTACTGCTTCAGGCAAACCGCCATCTCAAGTGGCTCTTTGGTCTAAAAAAAATAAAAAAAAAATTTCCACGTGGACGGTAATGTGGGAAATACTTTCCCACATAATGCAAAGTGGGAATTAATTTTTTTTTAAGCAATATTATGGGAAAAGATTCTCAACAATATGTCGCCCATTTTCTAAAAAGGGTGACGATAAGATGACGACAATTGTCTGTGGAGGAGGTGAAGACACCAGGGCAGTCGCCGACTCATTGCCCTAATTAAAATTATTTTTTATTCTTTTCATAGTATAGTGAAGGTATGTATTAGTCGCCCCTTCGTCGCCAAAATTGTAATTATCCTTTTTTTATTTTTTCACATTGTGGCGATGACACGAGATGATCTCTATCTTGTCTCTTCGTAAATATGCAATGGTTTTTTATCATAGAAAAACTATGATCAGAGTATGGGGAGAGAAGAAAGATGGTAACTCTTACTCAATGTGGTCACTAATTTACTGATTGTCTTAGGCTCTTAGCTGATTTCAAATTTAAATTTGACGATAAGCTGGACACTTCCTAATTGACGCCTTAATCTCTATAAATAATTCCATCTTTTTTAGTTGATCCACCATAAAATATTAAAGGGGCAAGATAGTAGAAACTTTTTCTTTATTAGAGATTAGTAATTTAATATTATAATGATTTAATATTATAACAAGTAGTAATTTCTATTCTTTGATGTGTTTATTTATTTATTTATATATTTGTTTTTTTTAACGAAATCAATAGTTGTTTATAAATATATTGAACATTTATATTATCATAATTGGTTTTAAAAATTGATGTTAGCAATGAAAAAAATTGGATCTACCACAAACGAAAAATAAAAACTATAGTTTTAGATTTATGAGAGGATTAGTGGCCAGAGTTTTTGGATTTTACTCACTGAAGTGGTCTGAAAATTGAGATTAGATGTCCTTGTAAGAAATGCAGAAACCGACTTTTAGGAATCAAATGAAGTTAGAGAACACCTATTAAGAAAATGTTTTGTCTTCGATTATTATGACTAGGAGTTTAGAACTATCATTATAACCCAGTGCTTTGAACAAGGTATGTGGTTATAAAGGTAGTAAAGAAACAATTATCGAATTATCCAATATTAGAAAATGTTTTCCAAAATCCTTACTCATAGATAGTGTGTGATTCATCTACTAGTATAGTTCCATAAACTTACCATCCTTTTCTTCCGATCATGTACCTGAAGATGATGAACCACCAGTACACGTCGTCGAGGATCTGGACCATCATACTACACAATTTTTTGAAATGCTTAATTCTACAAATGTGTCATTATACTAGGGTTGAGAATCGCATTTTGTTTCCCACTACTTTGAGTCACATGTTCGCTATAGGATTAGAGATCTTCCTAGGTTTGATCATGGAAGCTGCAATAATGTTAGATATGGCGTCTTGTCAATTTTTAATCCTCTGGTTCGTTTTCATGGAAAGGATAAAGTACGGAATTTGGATGAAATAAATCACAAGATTGCGCACAAATACATTCTAATGAACTGTCGAGAGATTAATTTAATTGTTCCATCCTTGTCTGTTTTCAAATTGAAAATCCATTTGTAACCAATAGGTGTAATCCCATTAGGTTAATCAACAAACTCTTATACTTGATTTTTAGTAATAAATTCCATATTAGAATTCATGGTTTTAAGCCATTTATTAGCTTTGGGATCAAATTTTGTCTGATTGTAAATGTTTTTAAAAAATGTCACAACCTCAAACATGTAGAAAAGAAGAACTAGGAAATTTTCCTCTCCACAACTCATAAAGTTTTCTGTTGCCTTAGATGAAGTTTTATTTAGTATGAAAATAGTAGTTTTAAGAACATATCTAAAAAAGGTCAACAAAACTCATCATGCATTATACCATATGTGATAGATTTTGTTTTCTTCTCTCAGACACACCATCAAAATGAGGTGTTCTAAGAGTAGTTCATTATGAGAGAATACCATAACTTTTCAAATGATCAGTGAAATCTTGACTCAAATAGCACTACCACGATGTGATCATAATATTTTTATTGGCTTATCAAGTTAGTTCTTTACTTCTCTTTGAAACTCTTTGAACATTTTAAATGATTTTGACATATGTTTCAGAAAATAAATATGGTTATATCTACTTAGATGATCAGTAAAGGTTATGAAGTAATCGTAACCACCCCAAGATTTTGTACTCATTGGTCCACATATATCTATATGTATTTTAACCTAAGAGTTCATTGGCTTTTCTAGCTTTTTTTAGTAAAAGGTTACCTTGTCATTTTTTTCTCATCAAAAAAGATTCACATACATCAAATGATTCATATACAAAAGATGGTAGAATTCCATCTTATGTAATTTCTAATAGTGATTTGGGTTGATATGGGCTAAATGATAATTCCATAAATAGGTATAATTTGTATCATTTGTTTTACCTTTCTTGTTATTGAGTATAAATAGGTAATGAGAATCACATGTAACTCAACTAGGATTTTCTCCATCTATTCATGTGAAAGTTCAACATGAAATTCATAAATCTACCTTGAAAAGAACATAGTAAGAAGTTAGTAGCCAACTGTTGGCTATAGGGAAAACCTAGTCTTTTCATTCTTCCATAATGACCAATCATTTACTCTATTTCAACCCTACTCTTATTTTATCAAACTATGTTACCAATTACAACTCTACTAATTGTTGGTTGGTAAGGGATACCTTTTTATCTAATTCATTTTAACAAAAAAAGGAAATTAAAACAAATTGATGTTGCACACTATTAAATAACGATTTATCCGCTCATTGCAAAACAACTTCCTCCAATATTTCTGAATTTGAGAATAAAAACAAAATGAAAGATTTGATGTTTGAATTTAAAAAATTTAAATCTCAAAATCAATTCGAACACAATACAAATGAAAATATTGGTATAATATGTTTGATTAATGAAGAATATTTTTATGCATGTTTATTGATGGTTAATATATTTGAAAAAACTTGATAATTATTTTGTTCAATTTAACTTGTTACATCAATTGAGAATTTCATGATGACTGAATTCAACAATAAAAATAGCATGATCTAAGAATATAATTATATAATTAGTTTAATGTCTTATTTTACATAACAAAAAACTTTACTTGAATTACCATAAATTTCTACTATGCATACCATAAACATCTAGTACACATACCATAAACCCCTACATCACATGTTAAAAACCCCTATTTTACATATCCTAAACACAATGTAGAACCCTATTTCACATACTAAAAACTCATACTACACATACCATAAACTCGTACGTCACATATATTACACATACTTTATATTTTAAAAACTAGTACTTCATATACTAAAAACTTCTTACTTCATAAACACCAATTTCTCATATCATAAACGCCTACTTATTAAAAACTTCTACTTCACATATCATAAACACCCACTTCAGATATCAAAAACATTTACTTAATATACTAAAAACCTCTACTTGACATAACACAAACTCCTACAACTTATACTAATGGCTATTTCATATATTAAAAACTTATACTTCGCATACTAAAAATTCATAATTTACATATCACAAACACCAACTTAAGATATCAAAAACATCTACTTTACACACAAAAAATCCCCTACTTTACTTATCACAACCTCCTACCAAATATGCTAAAAAAAACCCCTACATTACATATCAAAAAGACCTACTTCACGTGATATAAGTACTTACTACACATGCCATAAACACCTACTTTAACTATCACAAACATCTACTTTACATATCATAAAGACCTACTTCACATACTATGGTGTGTCATCTATGTGTTTAGGGTATGTAGTAGGGGTTCAAGGTATGTAAAGAATAGGGGTGTTCGATGGGTCGGATAAGGGCGTGGCCGGATTTAAGTAAATATGGGTCGGGCTTTGAAAGCCCGGCGCAGCCCAACCCCGCCCATTTTTATTAAGAAAAAATATTTAATCCCTAATTTATTAATTTATAACAAATAAATTATCATTTACAATAATTAAATTGAAAAAACTATTAATAATTTCCATTGACATTGTCATTTATAATATTTAAATTATACATTAACTATGTTATTTATAAAGGCCTATTTCGGACCCTTATTGAGCCTTTTTATTGCCCACTTCATTGATTGAGCAGGTGTTTCAGTCATGAACGTTGTAGTTGGATAAATAATTTAAATTAAATAAATGTGAGCTAAAGAGAAAAAAGAAAGATGACGAATTATCTTGCAAAGGATACTCCACAATTTTGTGTCTAAATTACCGATCAAAACAACAATCAAATTGTAGTGTTGTAATTAAAACATCAATGAATCTTAACTCCAACTTAAATCATTAAAGCTAGAGGCGTTGACTTTTTGTATTTTGACCATCTTCAACTGAAAATCACAAACAAAATAAACTAACTTTATAATTAATCTTAGAGTTTCATCGGTTATTTTTAGCATCTTATATATCACATTAATCCAAAATAATTAAAATTTTATTTTGATCAAATAAGTATAATACACTTTTGATTAACCACAATTTGAATCAAAATAATTAATTTTACACAATTCTTATATTAAAATATGCAAAAGACTAACTGATATTATTGTAAGAATTTAGATGCCTAAAGATAAATTGAAAGAAAAATTTTCTTAATATCTAAAACAGGATTTTATACATATAATAATACGAATAATGTATATGAAAGAATCATAATATCCTCGTAGCATGATTTCCTCAATACAAAAGGGTATGAATAGTGGCAATAATAGATCAGAACGTCAAGTGTTGTTCCTTTAGTATTATCCAAAAGTACTAAAACGGATCACCACATATGCTAGTATGGAATAAGAAAATACATTTTACTTACTACTTTTTAAGTGGAAAAGTATAGAGAATTAAGCATATAAATTTATGTAAAAAGATGATCGAAAGCTCATACTTAAACACAAATTTTATGAACTCTTCATATTCTAGATTGGAGTTATATGTAACAAAATTCTTCTAAAAACTTGTTACATACTACCTACTTTATATGCAAAACATTAGTCAAAAGTAATTTTAACAGAAAATTATTTGGGAGGATTAATTTAATGTTAATATGGAAGACATTAGTAAGATTAGTAGGTAATATGAAAACATTTATTTGGGAGGATTGATGAAGCATTAAACATATGTTGGTAATATTAGTGCATGGGAAGGTCACATGCGATTGGAAGATACTTGCCAATTATAGAAGGTCATCATAAGCTAGTGGGACACATGTTAATAAGAGAAGCAAAGAGCGCCATATAAAATAAAGGAAAAATCACCCAAATAAAGAGGAACTTGACACGTCCAAGAAAACTACAGTAGCATGCAAGGGAATTTTTGGGATTGATGAAATAACTAACGAATGTTCTACATGCACAATGATAGACTATAAATACACATCAAGGAGCACATAAATGAGGTGATTCATTAATTTTGAACTAACTTCTACTACTAAGAGAGATACAAAAGACTCTAAATAATTTATTGCGAAGGAGTTATTAGATCTGATTTTCAAGGACCCACATTGATTTTCAGAAAAACATTAAATTGCACAATCATAAATCTAAGTGAGTAATTACTATTGTCATAAACAATCTTCAAAAGAACATTTGTCAGATATTAATCACAAATGACCTCACGTCAAAATAAGTCCTAAGTAGTAATCCACCTTGCAGCCACAGTGCTCCTAGAAGGACCTATTAGGCAATTTGTCTCATATTGATACTGACTTGAGTGTCAGCGTGGGCCCCGAAAAGCATTATGGGCCCTGCTAACCCATTTTTGCATTTCACAAGAATAACCATCTTCTCTAGAGATCTTATTGCATAGCTTGGCAAGATAGTAAAGACAGACTTCCACCAACACTTAATTTCTGATTAAAGTATAAACCAGGGGTTTACGTTCTCAATTAATTGTTCCATTAAACCATATAGTAACAATTTGGTACAAGAAGGAGGGCCAGTTTTTCTTTCTTAGCCAGAACTTACCTTAAGAATTTTCAATAAGAGAAGATGTTGAGCAATTCACAGAATCAAAGTCAGAACGCCAACCAATCCAGAAGAAGTAGATTGCAGAGAAGGGGATTTGTTGGAGCTGATAATGTGGTACAAAGAATAGTAGATCAAAGGCGGTCTCTGAGACAGTCACAAAGCTCTCAGAGAGAGCAACCAATTGTGTCGACCTCCTAGACACCTGATGAAACACCGGTAACACGACAAGTTGGGGCAGTACAACCTCAATTTACTTAATTGGAGATGCATTAGTTCAGCTGGCAACTGTGC
The DNA here is from genome assembly GCF_026212465.1 of Amaranthus tricolor. Lineage (NCBI taxonomy): Eukaryota > Viridiplantae > Streptophyta > Magnoliopsida > Caryophyllales > Amaranthaceae > Amaranthus > Amaranthus tricolor. The sequence continues at coordinate 17,230,229 of NC_080055.1, forward strand.
TGGCTAATGTTATCAAGACAGGAAGGGAAGATGCTACTCCATCTCGGGGAGAGCAGATTTCCATAGAAAAAAAGAAAGGAGGAGAAGGAGGATGAGTCATACATCCCCCTTTCTAGTCAGAGATAGAAGGAAAGAGAGTCAGTCCAACTAGGATCTCAGAAAAATAAAAGTGTTCGTGCTGAGGATGATGTTGTGTCTAATCCAGGGAAGAAATATGCCTAGTACAGTACTCCATCAAATCCTGGAACTTCGTCCCAGCAAGGGACTCGCAAACAAAAAGGATGGAATGAAATAGTCTATCCATAGACTGATTCCCAAGCAACAAAGGAATCAAGAAAGGGAGAAAAGTCAAAAAGAAATTATACAATGAGCAGGCTGGGAAAAAGCCCCGGCCGATCTAGAATCTAGAAGAGCGTAGGTGCTTCACAGCATACCTCTAAGATTCAAGAAGGAGAAGGGGAGTCTGTACAGGTTGGGGAAAGCATGCAACCAGAAGTATATTCCCTAAAAGGGAAGTCACCATATGTTCCGAGCTTACCTCCAAAGGTCCCAGAAAATCAAAAAATAAGATTTTCTGGGAAGACTCCTTTCATACCAGAGATTGCTACATCTCCGACAAAAAGAGTAAAGTTCCCTGCTCACCTGACCTACAAGGGAGAAACCTGTCCAAATACTCATCTGGCAGCATTCAATAATGAGGTGGACATAGACAGCCACACTTATGCAAGCTGGTGCAAAAATTTCATCCTGACGCTGATTGGGACGGCACAAAAGTGGGCTCATAGCCTTCCAGATGGTTCAATTTCAAGTTTCAATGAACTGGCAAAGAAATTCAAAAATCATTTATCATCAACGCGTGCCAGAACAAAGCAGTCTATTGAAATAATGAGCATGAGGCAGGGGAAGGATAAATCCTTAAGGAATTACGTCTCTAGATTTGACAAAGAGAGTCATCGGGTATTGAATCCAGAAGAGAAAATCTAGACCTTCGCTTTCAGGCAATGCTTAAATTTAGAAAGGCCTGAAAGTGAAGCATTAAAATTCAGCAACCAGTGGACCTATCTGAACACCATAAAGGAAGTTAAGGAGTATACACAGTCTCATGTTCTGAATATTTTAAAGCTATAACTGGGAGTATATGCCAGGAGCAAAAGGGAAAGAATTCTGAGAAAGCCAGAAGGCCAGCAGAAAAGCGTGACAAGGAGAAAAAGCTGGTAAGAACTGAGGATCTAGATGTGTCAAGGCTCCATAATTATGCTGATTACACATCGCTGAAGGAGTCAAGGCCAAAAAATTTCAATGTGCATAAAGAGGATACAAAATGGCAATGCCCCATCCAAAGGAAAATAGTTGCAAAGAACTCAGGAGCATTTTGCAAATTCCATGAATGTCTAGGTCACTGGACAGAGCATTGTAAGTATGTAATGAATAATATTAAAGAATTAATACAAAGGGGTTATTTCCAACAATATAAGAAAGAGAGGGATTCTGGCAAAAGACAATCTGGAAGCAGTCAAGCTAGAAATGAAGAGGAATCTGTACGGAAGAAAAAGAAAGAAATTTTGGATATATTCTAGAAATTTGGAATATCGGATTTTGAGGCACATCTGAGAGCAGTAACTGCTCCCAGATTAGAGTTGATGGAAGTGAAAGAGCAGGAGGAACCACCACCTATGTCAGATATGACATTTACCAGGGAAGACTGCAAGGGGGTATCATATCCTCACTCAGATCCCCTAATAATGGTTAAAGATATAGCTGATCAATCTGTGAATAGGATTTTGTTAGACAGTGGTGGCGAAGTAAAGATCATTTATAAATCTTGTTGGGACCAGATGGATCTGGAAGATAAACTCTTGAAGAAGTCTTACACTCCCATCGTGGGATTCTCAAGAGAATCAGTACATGCAGAAGGGAAAATAACTCTGCCTGTAACTATCACTGCTAATCAGAGGATTACTATCACAGTTCCCCAAGAACTTTACATCATTGATGCTCCAACCAGATATAATTGTATTCTGGGAAGGAAATTCATAGTAGCAATAACCGAAATTCCCTCTACCCATCATTAAACCATACTCTTTATGGGGCGAGATGGTAGAGCTGGAAGGGCCAGAGGAACCAGAATATGGCAAGGTCTTGCAATCTTGTAAATAGAGCAAGTACTGTGCCATAAAAACAAGAAAAAGAAACGATGCTAGAAAAAATAACATAAAAGGAAAAAGGCCCTGCAAAAAAATGAAAATTGTCGCATCTTCATCTGAGTATGGGACTTAGAAATTTGTTGAAATTGATCCCAGGCCTTCTGCGGATGGAAATGTTAAGAAGAGTACCCCCACATATGGAGATCAACCATCAGGAGATAGAGGAAGTCTCTCTAATTGAAGGAACTGACAAAACTGTCAGAATTGGAGGGAATCTGGATCCTTAGATTCGTCTTCATCTGATTCAGGTTTTGAGGCAGAATGCTGATCTTTTTGCCTATTCAACAATAATATTCCAGGCATTGACCCAGAAATTGTCAAGCACAAGCTCAATGTTTATGAAGGGGTCCAGCCTGGGAAATGGAGGATGTGTATAGATTTTACTAGTTTAAATAAGTGTTGTCCAAAGGATTTTTACCCGTTACCTAGGATAGACCAGCTGGTTGACTTAACTGCTGGATATGCCTTATTGTCTTGTCTGAACGCATTTTTTTGCTATCATCAAAGAAAAAACGACATTTATATGCTCAGCAGGGGTGTTTAATTAGATTATGATGCCTTTTGGATTGATGAATGCGGGGCAACCTATTAGAGGTTGATGGACAAAATTTTTAAAGATCAGAATGGTAGGAACTTAGAAGTATACTTAGATGATTCAATTGTAAAAAGCAAGAGAGAAGAAGAGATGATTATAGATTTATAGGAAACATTCGATAATATGAGGAAGTATAAAATGAAACTTAATCCCAGAAAGTGTGTTTTTGGGATTAAGTCCGTGAAATTTTTAGGCTACTTACTTAGCCAAAGAGGAACTGATGCAAATCCAGAATTGGTTCAAACAATAATTGATCTGGCAGAATCCGAAGAGCTGACATGAAGTAATGAAGCTAACTGGGAGAATGGCAGCACTTTCCAAATTCATCTCCATGTAAGCTGAGATAATAATGCCATTCTTCAAAGCTTTGAAAGGAAACAAAAATTCTGAGTGGGGTGAAATGTAGAGTCAAGCTTTCAGGCAATTAAAAGAACACCTACATAGTCTGCCAATTCTAGCAAGACCTGTGACTGGTGAAACATTATACTTGTTGATAATAAGATTTTCACAGTCGTCTATGCTAAACCTTGAACCAAACAATACTTATAACAACCTACGCACTACACAAGTATAGTGGGGTAGGGGATCGAACCACGAGGATAGGGTTGACAATAAACTCTGCGTCTCAACATAACTAGTTTTTGTAGGTTGAAAAACATCTAAAACTAATGGCGGAAATAACAACCACGGTTGATTAACAATATAAATCAAAGGGGAGAAAAAGGGGTTGAGATTAGATTCACCCTAGGAAGGTGATTTTAAAAGAGCATATATTAGGTTAGAGGAAATCAACCAATAACTAGTTTAGACACCCAAGAGTGCGAGAGGAAGTTGGTGATCCCACAAATCACAACAAACGACCTATAAGCGCCCTATGTCTCCGGAGGAGTTGCAGGAAAAGATTCACATTGGATTTTAAGGACTAATCATTATCATTTTTTCCCTAATCCTAAACAACAAAGAGCATAGCCTTTTCTAGTATATCACTAATCAATCCCCATGGAGAACTACTCACACATGATTGAAATATAGGAAACAATGATAATCAATAGAACAAAAACCATAGATAATAATGCTCTAAAGAAACCAACAAGAGTAAAAGTAATGTAGAAACTATTCTAGATAAGTAAAAAATACTAGGCAAGACAATACATGCAATAAATGAACACAAAGTAATGCATTAAATGAACTCAAAGCAATGAGGAGATTAGTACTTACAACCTAATGTTAATGCTATAATAAGGAGGTGGCAAAGATTCAATAATCAAGATTAAAATCCCAAACTAGAAAGTAAAGACTTGAAATAAAGGATTGAGATAATAAAACTATGACAAACTAGGGTTTTTTTTGCTTAAAGAAAGCTAAGTGAGTAAAGCTAAATTAGAGAATGTAACCACAAAACAACCCAAAAGACAAGAACAAGGTAAAATCGTGCGTAATGTGTATAATAACGATTGAAAAGTATAAAAGTCGGCACAATAAAGCGGTAGTAAACGTGTTCATAAATGAGCACATCACTTGTACATATCAACAACACAGTGTACAGTGAGTGCGGCATTGATCAGGGAGGAAAATAATGTTCAACTCCCGATTTATTTTGTAAGTAAAGTGTTGTTGGATGCTGAAACCAGATACTACATGATATAGAAAGCGGCTTATGCTGTAATTGTTGCTGCTAGAAAGTTAAGACCTTACTTTGATGCTCATTAAGTAGTGGTCTTAACAAATCTCCCTCTAGAGAAAAGTTTAGAAAAGCTTGAGAGATCTGGAAGATTAGCAAAATGGGCTGTGGAGCTGAATGGTTTGGGAGTCAAATATCAACCCAGAAACGCAATGAAGGGTCAAGCACTAGCTGATATTTTTGTGGAATGGACAACCCAAGATGAAAGTGAAGAACCAATCTGGCAACTATTGACTGATGGGTCATCCAGACTTGTTGGTGCAGGGGCTGGATTAGTATTGATAACTCCAGAAGGGAAAGTCATCGAGTATGCTTTGAAGTTTCAGTTCAAAGCTACTAATAATGAGGTAGAATATGAGGCAGTCATTGCTGGGTTACAATTATGCAAAGCTCTGGAAGCAAGAAGAGTCAACTTGAAAACTGACTCACAGTTAGTTGTGAATCAGATTCTGGGATAATATGAAACCAGAGATGCAAACATGCAAAAATATTTGAAGAAAACACAAGAGCTGATCTCAAGATTTGAGACAGTACATGTTGAAAGGCTACCCAGATCCCAGAACGAGCAGGCTGACGCATTGTCCAAACTAGGGAGTTCTAGTATGCAAAATCTGAAAAGATCATTCCTAGTTGAGGTAAAACCTCTCAGTACGATTTATGAACATGCAACATTTGCCTTTAATGTAGGCAGTAAAGACATCCCAGATTGGATGAAAGATATCATCCAGTACAAAGAAACAGGAGATCTCCCCGCAGACCCAATTCTTGCTAGAAAGTTGAAATTAAAGGCGCTTTAGTTTTGCATGGTAGACGGAGAGTTGTAAAAGAAAGCCAAAAATGGAACGTTATTAAAATGTGCAACACCATCTGTGGTTAATTATATTCTAAGAGAAATTTATGAAGACTGTTGTGGCAATCATCTGGGAGCTAGAGCTCTGGCACATAAAGCTTTCAGAATTGGTTACTACTGGCCAACTACAACTAAGGATGCCAAAAACCTAGTGCAGAAGTGTGAGAAGTGCCCAAAATTTGCACCAAATATCATTCAGCTAGCATTAAAGCTAAAATATATCCACAACCCAGTTCCCTTTGGACAGTTTTAAGGAGGAGATTTAGTTCTCAGAAATGCGAAGGCCACCTAGAAAAATGAACATGGAAAGTTGTTAGAAAAATGGAAAGCTCCTTACATAATTTCAAAAGATTGTGGCTAGTGATGGCCACGGAGTGCGTTACCCGGAACCGAACCGGTTCCGAACCGCTTGAAACCGTTCCGGAACCGGAACCATTCGCAACAGGTTCCAAATCGGCCCGAACCGCGAAACCGTGAAACCGCTGGAAAAAACTGATTCCTTGGAACAGGAACCGGAACTGGACTAGGTGAACCGGCCCAACGGTTCCTTGGAACCGGAACCGAAACCAGCCGGGTGAACCGGCCCAGCGGTTCTTTGGAACCGTCCAAAAAGTAGCCGTTAACTAGTCGTTCTGTTTTTTTTACTATAAATACACATCACTTTCAATCATTTTGATGCACAACTCATCTCTTCTCCTACTCTCTCTACTTAATTACTTAATTACGCAATTATTCTCTTAATTACATAATTAGTCTTTTAATTATTTCTTAATTTAGTTAATTACATAATTAATCTTTTAATTATTTATTTATTTCTTAATTGCATTATTATTTCAATATTATCATATCTTCATTTTTGAAAAAAGTCTCTAAAAAGTTACTAAAGTGGTAAAATCACTGGGAGGTGCTAGCTCCAAAAGAAAGGTCACTTTAACTCTTTTGGTATCGACAACACCTTCGGTTAGTAATTATAATTATGAACCAAATTATCCAGAAGGGTACGACCAAGAATTACACGATTATGCAGAAGACGTGGAAAGAGAAATACAAATTGAAGAAGAAAAACAACAACAAGAAGAGGAACCAACGACCCCTATTAGGATACATAGATCTCGACTGTCATCAACAAGATCACATGAAGAACAACAACAACAACAACAACAACAACAACAAAGACAAGCTCGTGGTAAACGAGTCAATTTCCAAACTATCAGTTAGTTTTATAATTTTATTCTTCAAATTGATTAAATTTTAAATTATTATTTATTTATATATTGTGGTATTTAAGTATGTCTTTATATTTAATTTAGATAAAGATGAACCAGTAAGACAACCTTTTCCAGCAATGCCACCTTCTAGTGGTAGAGTTGTTTCACATGTGTGATCGTATTTTACAAAAGAACCAACTGATAATCTAGATGTTTTCTTATGCACTTGTCAAATTTGTGAAACTCAAGGAGTAAATCCCTTAGTTTCATACAATTTCACCAGAGGTAAATACTTTTTAAGTTTTTATACATACATGATATTCATATTTTATAAATCAAGAATGTATTAAAAATTCATTTATTGTGTTTTGTGAATACATGTTAGGTGGTGGTAAGGGATCTTTTAACAAACATTTGGTAAAGAAGCATGGAATCAAAAAAGAAACTCAAGCAGCAAGCGGCAGCGGGACCACAAGTAGAAGCCGACATTGGAACATTCCTAGCGGAGGTATGCCTTTTAAATATAATCGTAATGATATGATTGATGAATTTTCTAAATATGTAATATGTGATGAATTGTCATTTAACCATGGTGAAAGTAGGGCATATGAGCGTTACACTAGAAAAACTTTGCAACCACAATATAGAGCAATCCCTAGGAACACTCTTAAACGACTTACAATTAAATTATATAAATCAATACGCTATGAATTAGTAGAAATGTTTAAATCTTTTAATGGTAAGGTTAGCATACCAACTGATATTTGGTCTGCTCCCCCACATTTAGAAGCTTATATGTGTGTAACAGCACCTTGGATAGATCAAAATTGGATTATTCAAAAAAGAATAATTGCTTTTGAGGTAATGCTCGAAAGACATACGGGTGAAAACATAAAATACTGATTAATAGAGATATGTAAAGAATGGAACTTGTTAGATAAGATAATTTGTTGTTCTACGTATAATGCAACCGCCAACATTAAATGCATCGAACTTTTGTATAACGAAGCTGCCTTTAGTATTATCCTTAGGGGTAAATTATTACACGTACGTTGTTGTGCTCATATAGTAAACTTATCTTGCCAAGCAGGTATTAAACAATTAAGTGATTTATTAGATCCCATTAGAGACATAGTGAAGTGGCTTAGAGTTGGACATGTAAAGAGAAGATATAAGCAATTATGTGACCATTATTAACTAAAAAAAGTGTATTGGTCATTAGATACTCCTACACGTTGGGGCTCAACCCACGATTTATTAAAAAAATGATTGCTTATCGTCCACTTATAACACAACTTTATAGTGAGTGTACAGATAGCTATATAAGTGATGACACATGGGAATTAGCTATAGGTGTACGGAAAAAATTAGAAGCGTATGACCACGCAACTAAGATTTTTTCATATGTTTACGAACCAAACGTCCACTTAGTAATAAGTGAATGTATTACTATTTTTTATCATCTTCTTAAACATTCGCATGATGATATTATCACAAATTTAAAACTGATTCTTGTAGATATGATGGACAAGTGGAAGACATATTTTATTGATTTTCCTATTATTTATGGAATTGCGACAATTTTAGACCCACGTTTTAAGACAGAACTCCTTATCAAAGTAATTGGATTTTACTACCAATCATTTAATCGCCCGTCCAGTGATGTACATAATTATGTCGGAACTTGTAAAAAACTTTTAGCAGAACTTTATGATTACTATGCTAGTGTATATAACGTAAATCACGATACGTCTAGGCGTGCTAGCGTGTCGACACGTCCCACTTATTACAATTCCGTAATAGCTAACATAATAAGCCAAGATGATAGTTTTATAGGATCATCTTCTTCTTCACCCTCCACTTTCTCCCTTTTTTTTTATTAATCATCTTTATCGTTTCTTATTAATTTATTTTTTTCATTCTTTTTAGTAAATATTTTAATAACGATGACAAGCAATAAATTTCGCTTATAATCAAGTAATCATCAAAGGCACGTCTATAATATTTTTATATTATATTCAAAGGAAAAATAAAAATGGAACCAATGCTCCGACTCGCCCGACCCACCAGTTGGAACCGCCGGAACCGCCTCATGAACCGCCAAGGAACCGTTTGGAACCGCCGGAACCGCCTCATGAACCGCCAAGGAACCGTTTGAAACCGCCCCGAACCGGAACCGAAATCGGGTGGAACCGAAACCGGATGGAACCGAAACGGAACCGGCCCAATCCGGATCGTGGCTATCACTAATTGTGGTAATGGAACATACAAGCTACAAACATCTAATGGAGAACCATTAAGACATAAATGGAACATTATAATGTTGAAAAAGTATTATGTATAGGAGTAAAGCATATTTGTAATCATTCATTTGTGAGTAAAGAAAAAAGATTCAATGTATACAAACATTTTTCAAACATTTATGTAATCATTTATGTAAAGCAAATGAATAGTGGAATGATGGAAAAAGAACTAGTGGGAAAGCCCTGGCTTTCATAGTTAAGGAGCCCAGCTAAGTTCATGAGGAAGCCTTGGTCTTTTATGACTAAGAAACTTAGAAAATGTCTGAAGAAGATATCAGACAGAAGGGAAGAAACAAGTAATTCATAACAACTCTGAAATATAAAAATCTTTTAAGTATTTTTTATTTATGGAAATACTTAAAAGTTTGGGGGATAAGAGACTAATAAGAAAAAGTACTTGATAGAGTTCAACTGATAGAGTTCAAGAAACATATGCCAGCTTGGTTGAAGCATACCTGGTAGGAAAATGTTTAGAAGAAACGTGTGAGTTATTTGTTTAGATACCTCTACAAGTCATGTGAGTTCATAAGCCAGATACCTCTTCATTTCATGAGGATGAACATTTAGAATAATCAATTTATGTGAAATACATAGAGTGAAAATATTATTGAAGTAGTTAGAAGTATTATTTCATTTATCAGGAAGACTAATTACAATCAACTGGAAGTCTTCAATATATACAAAAAAAAGTTTTAAGCCTCCAGAAAATAAAAGAAGAGAAACAAAAATCATGATTTGCTGGGTGGAGGAGTCGTTGAGGCAGAAGGAGCAGAGCTGCCAGTTCCCTTGCCAGATAATGCATTGAATTGAGCCTTAAGGGATGGAATGAATGGAGCTATTGGAGTGTCAGGAGCCAAGAAAGGTACAATCTTAGACCACTCCATGTCAGAATAAGCGGTAAAAACTGCACTCATTGTGTGCCAGAGTGTACCCTCCTTGGTCCTTGCCCTATCAGCAGCCAGATGAGTTTGAAATTGGGATTGGAAGTATTCGGTTGCTTTCTTCCTCTCCTGGGCTTTGAGGTGTTTCTTATCCGTCTCCAGTTTGGCAACATTAGCTTCCAAGGTTGATATCTGCTCCCTCAATTTGTTCTTGTTACTCTCTGAAACATCAATTATACCTCTTTGGGTCCTTGTTAGATACTTGGACTCTGAAAGTTGAGATCTGAGATGCAATATTTTCTCGTCCTTTTTAGCAGATGATTGCTCAATGGAAGCCAAAGTATCTTGTACCTTCTTCAAATCTCTTTGAAGACGGCTAGATTCTTCAACACCTTTGGCAATGGTTGTTTGTTGCTCCAAAATGTAATTGGACTGGGATATATGCTCAGCCTGCAGCTCCTTATGTTTGGCATTAAGCTCTCTTAGGTTTTTCTCAGCCTTAGTAAACCCAATGTCCAAAGCCAAGATCCTGGCCTCCTTGGCAGTCACCAATTCGAGTTGAGTGCTGAGTTTAGTCTCCAAAAATTAGGTCTTACCCTTCTAGTTATTTACTTCATTCTGGTGAGAAAGTAGCTCAAACTCTAAGAATTGGATTTTCTCATTTAAGCCCTTTAATTCAGATGCAAGAGAGGATGAATCTGACTCCGGTGCCAGATTCCTTGCTCTGAGACCCTCCACCTTAGCTTGAAGAGTATTAATCTCAGCTTCTTGAGTTTGATTCTTTTAACGAAGGTTCTTAAGATCAAAATGGTAAGTCTTCTTCACAAAAGAACCCAACTCTGAGAATCAACAGTTAATCAGTTGCATGCAAGACAAAAATAGTTAGCAAATTGAAGAAAGAAAAAGCCAAGTATAAAGTTTGAATATGGATCCGGTTACCTCATCAAAATCATGGTGTGGGCCTTCTAGAAACCTCCCAACACTGGCCATGATATCCATTGACCTAGATTGCTGGGAAGTAATCACCTCATCTAGTTTTTGTTTCGAAGAATGTAGTTTCATCTGGATGAGGGCCTTCAGCAGCCCGTTTATTTACATTTTGTGTTCCTGACAGTGAAAATGTAAGTGAATGTTGTAATAAAAATAATAATGATATATATATATATATATATATATATATATATATATATATATATATATATATATATATATATATATATATATATATATATATATATATATATATATATATATATATATATATATATATATATATATATATATATATATATATATATATATATATATATATATATAAAGAAGAAGAAGAAGAAGAAGAAGAAGAAGAAGAAGAGACCTTCAACAGGAATAATTTCAGCGGAACTAGGGTCTCCACCTACCAGATTCCTGATAGGTAAAGTAGGGTAGAATTCTTTTGTTTCAGCCTCTCCTTCCATGACTTGTTGTAAGTCACGAGAGGGGCTCTCATCAAAAATTTCCTCAGCATCAGTGGCTGGGAGATTAGATTGATCAATTTGGATCCTAACATTACTTTTTGGGACTAGTGTTTCCTCAACTACATCCTCAACCTGGGGGGGCAAGGATGGCAGAAGGGTCCATAGTAACATCTACTGGGACCATGGTTACCACAGTCGTTGAAACTGAGGGTTCAACAACAGTTTCAGTTGCTTTATTACCCTCCGTCTAGGTGACTTCATTGGTGGGGAATACAGCAGGGGAAGCTGGTTGTTCAACAGATGAAAAATGTTAAATTTGGTTAGTAAAGATGCTAAAAGATAACAAATTACTCAATGAAAGTTGCAAAATAAATAAATAAATAAAAATTAAAAATTAAAAATTAAAATAAAATAAAAAATTGTTGAAGATACATGCACCATCCCATAGAAGAACTTATCCACAGCATCATCAGTTGGGAAAGAGAATATGTTTGAGTATCAAAGAGAAGCAGATGGAGATGGAGATTTCACATCCTCAACAATCTCCTGAGTCCCAAATGGAGACTTAAGAATGCTTTCAAATTCCTCTACCACCTGCTCCTGGACAGGCTCGACAGGAGCGTTCTCAACAGCCTCAACAACAGCATTGGTGACAGTTGCTGCAAAATAAATGACAAGTCAGATATATGGGAAATGTTAATATAATTGATGAAATTTTGTTTGATAAGAAAGCAACCACTTGAGTCTTAACCTGGGAGCAACACAACAATTTGTGTACTCCCAAGTGGCAGGTAAGCACAAGGAGTAACCAGAAGAGGGAGACCATCACCTTCCTAGGACTGGAAAGAAGAGACATCAGCAGTAGGGCCCCTAGATTTGCCCTTTTTAGAACCACCTCCAACAAAGGGCTTTGAGACCTGAAAGACATTTGGATGTGGATCAACTCAGGCCTCAGGATCAACAAAGGGCATATACCTGAACAGGTGACCAAGGCTCTTGGGTACCCTGACCCAAATGATTTTGTCCTTGTATTCCTTGAGGTCATTGAGTTCTGGGTAGATGAGCATAGCCCCATAATATTGAAGAAAAAGTAATGAAAGGCTTGTTCTTATCTCGTCTAGCTTAAAGACTCTTATAAAGATTAAGAGTTAGGGGAAGTTTCATGTATTCACAAGTCTAGATAAAGAATATATTATTTCTGGTAGCTTGAGGAAGAAGTTGGTTGAGAGAAAGATGGAAATGGCATAAAATCTGGGAGAATAATGGGTGAAGAGAGAAGCGTAAACCAAAAGCAAAGTGATATATACAAACTGGGATGAAAATGTTCTCTTAATTGGTTTCTGAGACGATGTATTCATGGGCCATCATCCCTTCTTCACCAAATTTGCACTAATATCCCTTCTCTTTTGGAATATGGCAGTAGTCTTCAAGCACAAACTGGGCCCTACCCTCTACCATCTGGTTGAAAGTTTGATAAGTGAGCCCAGTACTCAGTAATCTTTTCATCGTATCAGATGAACCCTCCAGGTAGAAAGGTGTGAAATAAATACCTTCAAGATCTTTCAAAGAGGGAGGAATAATTGGATCAGTCCATCGAAGGTATGGCCAGCCATTAGGTTTCATGCTCCAATCAGTTGAAGATTCATGTGGTAATGCCTCTGGTTGCATAAAAAGGGGAAATTCAAAAACTGGTGCATCGGTTAATTCTTTATTGAAATCAAAAGTCAAGTCACGGAGGGAAGTCTTTGAAGAAATCATTGTTGAAATTAATGCGAGAGTAAATCGAAGAGAAACAAAGGTTTGCAGAAGAATAGTTTAAAAAGAAGTGAATTAGAGAATGTTTGAGAGTAATTGGGTTTAAAGAAAGCGTAATCAAAATAAATGCAAGTATAAGAATATTTATAGGCACGATAATTGTTGAGGAATTTAAAAGGAGAAGATCAACCGTCAAGAAACATAGTAATTTGAATTAGATGATCAACAGTCAAGATGAAACCGCCAAAAATTCAAAATTGTAGGAGTAGGGAACAGTGATTGAATGTGCATTTAATGTTAGTACCGTCAAATAGGAATAATGATGAAATATGTTGCAGTAGTTGTGGCATGTTCAATAATTTTCCAGAAAATTGCATCAAGTGGAAAATGATCAGAAAAATTGATAAAAGAAATCTCATGGGTGTCCCTAAAAGAAGGAAAAGACTAGAGTACTCAGATTTTTCATGTTGCCAGAAATTTGAAGAATAAAGACTTGAAGACTACCAAAAAAAAAAATTAAACTCAACAAAAATAGTTGAGATGATTGACAATCTATTCAAACCCATATCTGATACTGAAGACGAAGGAATAATGTGGAAAATTCTGCTTGATTCTTACATGACCACAAGGAAGAAGCCATCTGTTAAAATCAAGTTCTGATTCTGAAGACAGACACATGAATTCTTGAAATTGAATTCATAGGTCTGGAAGGGCAAATTGTATATGTAAAATATTAGCCAGAAGTAATTTTAGTAGAAAATTATCTAGGATGATTAATTTAATGTTAATCTGGAAGAAATTAGTAAGATTAGTAGGTAATCTGGCAACATTTCTCTGGGAGGATTGATGAAGCATTAAACATACAGTAATATTAGTGCATGGGAAGGTCACGTGCGATTAAAAGACACTTGTCAATTATAGAAGGTCATCATAAGCTAGTGGGACACATGTTAATAAGAGAAGCAAAGAGCGCCATATAAAATAAAGGAAAATTCACCAAAATAAAGAGCAACTTGACACGTCCAAGAAAACTCCAGTGGCATGCAAGGGAATTTTGCGGATTGATGAAATAATAGAAGAATGTTCTACATGCACAATGATAGACTATAAATACACACAAGGAGCACATAAATGAGGTGATTAATTAATTTTAAACTAACTTCTACTACTAAGAGAGATACAAAAGACTCTAAGAAATTTATTGCGACGGAGTTATTACATTTGATTTTCAAGGACCCACATTGATTTTCAGAAGAACATTAAATTGCACAATCATAAATCTAAGAGAGTAATTTCTATTGTACTAAATAATCTTCAAAAGAACATTTGTCAAATATTAATCACAAAAGACCTAACGTTAAAATAAGTCCTAAGTAGTAATCCACCTTGCAGCCACAGTGTTCCTGGAAGGACCTACAGGAATAGCCATCTTCTTCAGATATATTATTGCATAGTTTGGCAAGATAGCAAAGAAAGACTTCCACCAGCACTTAATTTCTTATTAAATTATAAATCAGGGGATTAAGTTCTCATAATTGTCCTATAAACCATACAAGAACACCTCATTCCTTAAAAAAGTTGCCACTTTTCATTTTAAGGTGTTCCATTTGTTGTTCTCATAAAAATCTTTTTATTTGTATCACAAATTTTGTACAAAAATAACCTTGCTCATCCTCATTTCAATATTTTAATAATGTTTATGATCTCACATATTTTCCACTAACTTCATTTTAACATTTTTATAGCCCTCATATGTTTCCCACTAACTTCATAAAAATATATTTTTTTGTAGTCTCCATACTTTATCCACTAACTTTCTTTTAATATTTTTTAAATATGTATGCTTCCCATTTTTCATCCATTAAATTTAATATTTAATAAAATAATAACTCCACTTTCTAAAAGATTCTATTCTTCTTAATTTCCGTGAACATTCCTTTTGAGAACGTCATTAAGGAACGGCGGGAGTACTATTTAATTTAGTGTGAATCAAATAATATTAAGTATTTCTCAATAATTGTATTGTTTTTATTGAACTCAATAATTGTACTTTATTATACTTGTAAAAGGAAAATACTTACTATTTTAATACCTTTTAAAGTTGACACACACTAAAATAGTGTTGACCAAAACCATACAAGACTTTCTCAAACATGTAATAATCGTGGTGATTAAGTTGTTATTCTATATTAGACCTGATCATGGGCGGCCTAGCCCGCCGACTTGGCCCGACCCGGCCCGAAAAAGTGAGGGTTTGGGTACCAAAATATGGCCCGATGGGCGGGTTTGGGCAGAAAATAAGCGGCCTGAATTTTTTGGGACGAGTTTGGGATTGCCGTTTGGCCTGCGGGCTGGCCCGGCCCAGCCCAAAAGGAGCTATGTTGGCCCAAGTAGAAGAAATAAATGATTATGGGCTTATGGCCCAAGAAGTAGTGAAAGATTGAAAAAAATAAGATAAATAAACAATTTAATTCCGAATATAAGATTCGGGAAAACTTATGTCCCAAAATAAGCTTCCGTACATCCAAGCCTAGCCTCGGGTAAGTCGCTGTTAGTAACAGCGAATGAG
Source organism: Amaranthus tricolor (assembly GCF_026212465.1). Classification (NCBI taxonomy): domain Eukaryota; kingdom Viridiplantae; phylum Streptophyta; class Magnoliopsida; order Caryophyllales; family Amaranthaceae; genus Amaranthus; species Amaranthus tricolor. Next base: position 17,245,732 of record NC_080055.1, read on the forward strand.
GAGAAAAAAAAAAATTAAAAGGCCCTAAGTCGCTGTTAGTAACAGCGACTTAAGGAGTTGACCAGTCAACCCTTTAAGTCGCTGTTACTAACATCGACTTATAAAAAAAAAAAAAAAAAAAAATAATATTTTTTTTTTTTAAATTTTAATAGTAATGAACTTGAAGTAGCTGTATTTTTTTGTTTTTGGAGCAGCTTGTTTTTTAACCTTCAAACAATTATTTAATAGCAGATGAACTAACTATATAAACTTGTTATTGTTTGATTAATCTTCCGATGTGGGATTGTTTTCTGGAACACATCAAAATAAATGAAACCAAAAATTAGCTCACGAATAGAGCACCGATGTGGGACTAAGTTATTGAAGAGGAAGACATCCACCATTGAAGAAGACCAATAGATTCATTGCAATTTGATATGAATGAGCTGATATTTGGGAGTATTTCAGTTAATAAAATGCCAAGTTTCTGCTTGCAGACTTGCAGTGTTCCCAAAACATTTCAATTTTTTTTTGAACTGCAGCGGTCTAGATGTGATAACTCGGTTGATACAAGGAGATGTGTCTTGGTGCATGTTGTTTGCCAATGACATTGTTCTAGTAGATGAGACTAGGGAGGGGGTAAATGTCAAGTTATAATGATTGAGATAAGAATTAGAGTTACAAGGTTTCAAATTAAGTCGGAGCAAGACAAAGTACATGGAGTGTTACTATAGTACAAACGAGATAGACCATAGAAACTAATATATTGGCTCATGTAGCCGACTCCAATCTTTTGGGATTAAGGCTCTGACATTGTTGTTGAAATATTCTCTTGTATACAATAGTGGGTTTCGATTACTAATAAACCTTATGACATGTTAATTTTTATTACATTAATGTCGAGTACATTCAACCCCCAAACCGTGCCTAGGTGGGAGCCACTTGGCATTTGGGGTGATGGCATATCACTATTGTACTCCAATAAAAAATGACCAAAAGCAAAGCTAATTACTTGAGTATTGTATTCACAGTGCACATTATTGGATATTTGTGGTTGCACTTTACGATCGACTTTGGTTGATCAATCAATATGCTTTACTGTCAAAACTTGATTAATAGTGACCAAATTGCAGATGATAGCAATGAGATATGGTGCCATACCCATTGCAAGAAAGACCGGTGGCTTGAATGACAGGTAGGTTATTTCTTCACTTTGTAATTTAATACATTGATTCTTTTTTGGCTAATCTAAGTCATGCTATATTTTATGCCCTAGTGTTTTTGATGTTGATGATGAGGCAATACCACCTCAGTTCAGGAATGGATTTACATTCTTATCACCTGATGAACAGGTAATTGAACTGTAATATCAGGTTTTATGTTACTAGGAGTTTTGAGAAAATGGTTTGAGTATAGGTTTGAACAACTCGCATACGCCGCCTGCCGTTGTTGGGCTTAGACTTGGACCTGAGTATTCTCACATTCTGTCCTTCAAGCAATTACTATACTATTGTTGTAACAGAAATAGGCAAATAGCTAATTTTTGGTGCTCTATTCGTGAGCTAATTTTTGGTTTCATTTATTTTGATGTGTTCCAGAAAACAATCCCACATCGGAAGATTAATCAAACAATAACAAGTTTATATAGTTAGTTCATCTGTTATTAAATAATTGTTTGAAGGTTAGAAAACAAGTTGCTCCAAAAACAAAAAAATACAGCTACTTCAAGTTCAATACTATTAAAATTTAAAAAAAAAAGAAAATTTTTTTTTTTTTTTTTTATAAGTCGCTGTTAGTAACAGCGACTTAAAGGGTTGACTGGTCAACTCCTTAAGTCGCTGTTACTAACAGCGACTTAGGGCCTTCTAATTTTTTTTTTTTTTCTCCTCATTCGCTGTTACTAACAGCGACTTACCCGAGGCTAGGCTTGGATGTACGGAAGCTTATTTTGGGACATAAGTTTTCCCGAATCTTATATTCGGAATTAAATTGTTTATTTATCTTATTTTTTTCAATCTTTCAGAAGTAGTATCACACTATCACTAAATCACTAAATCAGTAAATCACTAAAACCCTACTCTCACTCTCAAACTCACGCCTCTCACTCCTCACTCACGCCTCTCACTCTCAAATTCTCAATCTGAAATCTTAATCAAGGTAATTTTATTTTATATTTTAGTTCCATGTTTTTTGTTTAGTTATTTTTTATGAGTTTCTGTTTGTGTGAAATATGAATTTATATTGTCATGGACTTATGGTTATGGTAAAATAAAATCTAAAATCTGAAATATGCAAAGTGTAAATGCTTGATTTTGGTTTTATGTTCATGCTAATTTATATTGTCATGGGTAGTTTTATTTTTTTTAAGTAAATCTGAAAACCATAATATGTTTAAAGTTGATAGACACGGTGAAATAAACTTAGATTTGTCGGTTGGATTCCATTTGGATGAATAAAAGATAAAACCAAGCATTGATAAACTGCAAGTCAAGTATGAGGATGAATAAAAACCAAGCATTTACCTTGCTTTTCTTCTGATCAGTGAAATTAGTAAGTATTTAATTAATTTAATATAGATATCAATAGAGTTGTAAATCAATTAATCGGGATCATAGCCTAAGCAGATTCAAATCTAAATCCTCTGCTATGATAGAAAAAACGAGAGGAGGAGAAAGATGAAAACCTATTGGGGAAGAGAATCACAGGTGGACTGTTTAGGATGAGAAAGACTTCCATTAGATGATGAGATGCAATTAGTTGTTGTAGTAATAACAGCAACTGTGGGAGAACTAACATAACAGCAATCCTCTGCTATGATTAGATACAATTCCATTAGATCATTTTTTTTATGATGGGAAGTGTTTTTTTGTTTCTGTTATATTGTTTCATCTCATGTATTATATATAGTGTATAGATCATGAGATATTTAGCCAAGTCTTTAGCCAAGCGCCATATATATTACATGTGTTTGTTCTTTTAATTTGATTACTTTTATAATAAAATGTATTTATATTATAATTTTTACACGTAAATAGTTCAAGGAAATTAATGATTTAAATTGTGCATTGGCTGGTGTAACTGTGTAAGTGTGTAAAACGGAGGATAATAGATTAATCATGGTGTTATATATTTCTGATATATATTTCTGATATATTCTATTTTTTTATTATATTATTAATTTATTTGTTATTAGTTTTTTACTTTATTAGTTTTTTTATTCCAATTATTATTCTGAGTTGTATTTCTGATAATTGGAGAAATGATCATACACAAGATGAATACATTTGTATAACTGCTCATTGGATTGATAGGAATTGGAAGTTGCGAAAAAGAATCATTAGATTTGGAGCTTTAACACCTCCATTTGATGGTATTACTATAGCGGAGGATGTTTGTCTTTGTTTGTCCAAATGGAAAATAGATGGTAAAGTAGGTTCTTTTACATTAAATAATGCGACCTACAATAATACAATGATGAGTCAAATAAAGAGACAACTTGTGAGGAATGGTAAAGGACTTTTGTTCTCTGGTGACTCTTTCCAAATTCGTTGTTGTTGTCACATCATAAATTTAATTGTACAAGCTGGTCTTAGACTTATTGATGATGTTGTAGAAAAGACTAGATCAATTGGCAAACATTTTAGGCATTCGGTACCTAAGAGAAAGAAGTTCTACCAGATTGCTCAACAAACTTATCATTTAGATGGCAAGAAAAGAATTCGTGGTGATTATTGTGTTAGGTGGAACTCAACTTATTTGATGCTTGATCGTGCTCTTTATTTTAGGGCGGCCATTGATTATGTGGTGGAAAAGGATATTGAAATTAAAATGTATTTACTTGATGATGATGAGTGGCACAAAGTGTTGGTGATTCGTGACTTTTTAAAGGTTTTTTACAATATCACTAATGAATTCTCTGCCTCTACAACACCAACTTCAAATGTTTATTTCAAGGGGGTTTTGGATATTCAATGCATGCTACTTGAAACTGCAAATGGTCCTCATTCATTCTTGATTAATATGGTAAAAGAAATGCAAAAGAAATTTAACAAGTACTGGTCGGATTATAATATGTTATTGTCTTGTGCTTGTGTTTTGGACCCTCGTTATAAGCTTAAATTTGTTGAGTATTGTTACAGCGTTCTTTATGGAGAAATGATAGCTAAGGAGAAAGTGGCGGAAGTGAGAGCCATTTTGTGTGACTTGCTAAAGGAGTATAGGGATGTGGATGGTGAGGACATTGGTCAAAGTGGCGAGGTTGGTGGGGAGATAAATATGCATGTTCCTATTGGTAGTGATAGGATGGCTAATTATAGCAGTTGGATGATTAGAAAAGAACAAAGTGTGGTGGAAAAATCACAACTTAATCTTTATTTGGAGGAAAAGAATGTTGATCATAAGAGTCCTCTTGATGTGTTATGTTGGTGGAAAAATAGTGGAGCACCTAGACATCCACAACTTGCCGCATTAGCTCGTGACATCCTAGCTATTCCTATATCATCTGTTCCCTCCGAGTCGGCTTTTAGTATGGGTAAGAAATTGTTCAATCCTTGGAGGGCTTCTCTAACATCAATGACGATTGAATCTCTTGCTTGATATGAAGATTGGCTACGTGCAAAGGGTTTATGTTTAGGTAAGTTATTATTTTGCTTTAATGTATAATTAATTAGTTACATATTTTGATTATTTCATATGCTAACACTTTTTTTCCATACTGCATCAAGGTCGGTCTACCATTTTTAATGTTGAAGAGGAGGAAGAAGAGGTAGATCGTAAAGATGACGATTTTCAAATCATTTATTAGTTACATATTTTGATTATTTTGTATTTGTTTATTTGAATTATTTGTAGTTTGTGTTTTAAATTATGTATAATAAGTAATAATTGTATTTGTTTATTTCAATTATTTGTAATTTGTGTTTTTAATTATGTATAAATAATATATAACATAGGCCCGCAAGCCCGCAAGCTCGCATATTACGGGTTTGGGCAAGAACTTTTACCCGCACTTCGGCCCGACCCGCATCAATGAGCTTTTTCCACCCGGCCCGACCCGATGTTTGATCAGGTCTATTCTATATGTAATATATCTAATTAATATATAACTTATATGTGTAATCCCATAAGACTCGATTATTATAGCAATAAACTATTCATATTAATATACAAATAAAAATTAATTTTTAGCGTAACACTACGATCACCTAAAATATACAAATGTATTTATCTTCATAATTTATCCTTTTTATATATTTTTTTAGTTACAATTAATCATTATGACACTTAAATCCTTTTAAAATTGTTCCAACCATGGGCGGTTCTTAGGAGGTGTGGGGTGCCCAATTGCACAGGGCCTCCAGACTAAAAAGGCCTCATATAAAAAAAAATCATATTAAGATATCATGTTAATTAGTTGGAATAGTTGGGGGGAGATTTACATAATATATTACTAGTCATAGGATCAAATCTAATCAAATACATTTTTCTCTCTTCTTTTTTTTATTATTTATTTCCAAAGCAATCATTTTAACCCCAAACATCTTCTTTTACATCATTTAATTTTCACTCATTCATTAAGCATCAATAATCACTAAAAATAATCAAGATTTTATTCCTTGATTTTTCAATCTTTTAAACTTTTACACTTTTTTATTATTGTACATCAACCATTACTTTTTTCTCTTCCTTCTTTACATCAGAGATTAAAATTTAATTTTTAACAAATTAATTTAAGTTATTTTATAAAATTAAAATAATGTAGTTAGATCCCGAGTTGAGTTTAATTTAATTATAGTAATTACAAATATTATTATATTGAGTTTTTATTTTAGTTTAAGAAAATCTGTCTTTTTAATTATAAAGAGTCCCAAATATAAATCGGTCTTTAGGATATTTGAAATAGATGTTTAAGATATATGTTTATGTGTGGTAGGGGTATGGTGTAGTAGGGGTTATCGTATGTCAAGTAGGGTTTTTTTTTTGTTATGTAAAGTAAGACGTTAAGCTAATTATATAATTACCTTTTTCAACAATCTTATTTTTAATATCAAACTCGAACTTTAAATTATTATACCTATATTTTTATTTGCACTGTGTTTGAATTGATTTTGCAATTTATCAAATTCAAGAATCAGATCTTCCTTTTTTTGGATTTTTTATTTAGAGATAATAAAGAATGGTTCAATTCTCACCATCTACAAGAAAAATTAATTTTTTCTTCTCGTTGCCGACCTTGCCGTTAGGGGATTCTCTAGGCTTACCCCTCATAAAAAAAACTTCTACTCCTTCCATTCTTTTTGTATGTCCACTTTAATTTTTGCACGCATTTTAAAATAAATTTGAGCTTTAATATATCTAAGTACGCATCATAAAAAATTGTCAATATTATATATTAAAAAATTTAAAATCAAGATGAATCTAAGATCCCACATAAATATTTTATATCTTCAATCTCTACTTCAAAATTTTAATTTAAATTCCTATCTCCTAAGGTGAAAAAATTTAAAGTGAGACAAATAAAAAAGAATGGAGTGAGTACATTAAATGCTGATAAAATAACTAAAAATAATAAATAAATAATTAAATAAGCTAAAATTCACAATTTTTCACAATTTATCTCTACGTGATGACATTGATTGGTTTTTGTTTTTTCCTTTTTGTTTTTATAGTTATCTCTTTTAGGCATCTAATCCGTTTTTCTCTTTTATCTTTTTAAATTATTTAATAAAATTAGTTTTGTTCTAATTATAACTATTAATTTAAAATCTAATAGCTCATGATTTCTCCGTTTGAATTTACTTGCAACATCGTAAATATTTATACTATTCATATATATCCCTTACTTTTTATTAATATATAATTTTTATAACTTTTTATTATACATAATTAAAGATATTAAAAATTGAATTAGTGCATTGAACCATATAAATAAATAGACGTTACAAGTATTTTGAAACGGAAAAAGTATTATAAGTTACTATTATAAGAATGATTCTCATCATTAGGAGGACTCTTAGAATAACTTCCTAAGTAAAAAAATGCTTTAAAAAGACAAGGACTAGTGAGCTAACATAGTTAAAGGCAAGAATTTATCAACTAGAACTGACTGAAAAACAAGGGTTTACAAAGGGTGGGTCGGTTCGTGCTCGCTATTTTCTAGCTCTAGACCATAGTAGTACCTATATTTGTCTACATGGTTGGTACATGTAGCACACACAACATACCATTGTATGCTTACTTATGTTTCTTGTTCATAGACGTTTTCTCTTTGTTTTTTTCTTGTTTATTTTCCTTTGAAAAGTATTCTTATTATTTATTGATATTAGTTACATCATCTCATGGTTTGTTACTTTGTTGGAATCAATGGCAGAGCAAAGTATTTCGAGGTCCGGTTTAATTTTTATAAATTTTTATATTTGGGACTCTTTATAATTAAAAAGACAGATTTTCTTAAACTAAAATAAAAACTCAATATAATAATATTTGTAATTACTATAATTAAATTAAACTCAACTCGGGATCTAACTACATTATTTTAATTTTATAAAATAACTTAAATTAATTTGTTAAAAATTAAATTTTAATCTCTGATGTAAAGAAGGAAGAGAAAAAAGTAATGGTTGATGTACAATAATAAAAAAGTGTAAAAGTTTAAAAGATTGAAAAATCAAGGAATAAAATCTTGATTATTTTTAGTGATTATTGATGCTTAATGAATGAGTGAAAATTAAATGATGTAAAAGAAGATGTTTGGGGTTAAAATGATTGCTTTGGAAATAAATAATAAAAAAAAGAAGAGAGAAAAATGTATTTGATTAGATTTGATCCTATGACTAGTAATATATTATGTAAATCTCCCCCCAACTATTCCAACTAATTAACATGAAACCCACTGGCTACCGAGAGCTCTTTTGCCCGGAGGAAGAGGCTCCAAAGTCCATGTAACATTGTTTTCAAGAGCACGAATTTCTTCCTGCATAGACTGTCTCCAACCGTCGTATTTCATTGCCTCCTTAAAATACTTTGGATCATTGTTACTAACTATTGCTGTAATAAACTTTCGATAATGGACAAAAAAATTATCACAGTGTATATAATGTGCAAGAGGATATGGAGTACCTGAAGGACAATCGGAAACTGGAGTCGGGAGAGATGGACTATTAGCAAAAACAGTGTGAGTAACATGGTCGCGAAGCTTGACAGAAGGATATTTTGTACGGAATCCACGGCCCATATGTTCGACGGATGTGTGTGAGTCTTCTTGGTCAGCAAGAGGCTGCTGAATCAGAGTATTAGTAGGCGAGGGCAGCTGATCTGTCATGTCGGAGCTACTACAAGGGGCAGTGTTTGGGGTTTGGCAGCTGGACGTAGATTGTTGCAAGGTAGCTGAGTTCCTGTAGTCACAACTCGTATCTACCCCCCTGACCATAATTAGACACCTCATCCTCACATTCATCATCACACAAACCAATATCCGCAAAATCTTCATGAATGGCACCACTGTAATCATCACTAGACACATTGTGTACATTATCGGGACTAGAAAACGGAAACACATTTTCAATAAATTTAACATCTCGAGAAACAAAAAATTCCTTCGTATTCAAATCATACAATCTCCAACCTTTTTGCCCAAAAGGATACCCGACAAAGACGCACTTCCTACTCTTACTAGCAAACTTGTCACCTTTTGTGTTTTGATTATGAGCGAAACAAAGATATCCAAAGGTACGAATAGTATCAAAGGTGGGTAATTTATTGAAAAGAATTTCAAACGGTGTTTTATTTTGAAGAAGGGGTGTGGGAGTACGATTAATCAAATGTGCCGCACCAAGAATACACTCACCCCAAAAATAAATTGGCAAGTTGGCTTGAAAACGCAAAGCTCTCCCAACACTCAATATGTGCTTATGCTTTCTCTCCACCCGCCCGTTTTGTTGTGGTGTACCAACACAAGAGGTTTGAAAGAGAATACCATTATCACGAAAATAATCAATCAAACATTTAAATTCACTACCATTATCACTTTGTACAATAGTAATAGATTGGCCAAATTGTCTATCCACCATAGCTACAAAAGCCATAAACATCTGAAAAACTTCCTTTTCATCAATCAACAAATATATCCATACAGCCCTTGAAAAAACGTCCACAATAGTCAAAAAATAACGAGCACCACATGATGACTCATGTCGATAAGGACCCCACAAATCACAGTGTATTTTTTCAAAAATGGGAGAACAACTATTAGCACTTAAAGAAAACTTGTCTCTATGGTGTTTGGAACAAAAACAGACTTCACAATTTTTATTCAAACTACTCCTGGATCGACTGACATGAGAAAGAGACTTAACTACTTTCTCAGAGGGATGCCCCATTCTTCTATGCCACAACTCCACATCAGTTGAAGCTTCGATTGTAGACACCACCTTTGGTTTGCTGAAGTAGTATAGTCCATCTCGCCTAACTCCCGTTCCAATCAGAGCCTTCATGTGGTCTTGTATCAAGCACACATCAGAGTGAAATGTGACAACAGACTGTAAATTATCATTAAGTTGCGAAACAGAAAGTAAATGACAGCTTAGGTTGGGAACATATAGAACATGATGTAGAGTGATCATATCTGACAAATGAACCGAACCCTCCAAGGATGCAATAACATTATCACCATTTGGCAAACCCACAGGACAATGTATATTTGTGATGTCAAATAAACAAGATTTGTCTCCAGTGACATGATGAGTTGCACCTGTATCAATGATCCAAGAAGTAATATCGAACTTACCACTCAAGCGATTTTCCGGTATTTTGTCATTACCAAAGAGGCCCATGATAGTTTTCCATTGAGCAGCCGTGAAGACCTCAAGAGCTGCTGCCGTGAAGGCTGCTGATGGAGTAGGAACAGAACAGCTGCTGGTTGCTGCTACTGTAGATCCTCCTATGCTGCTGCCGGCTACTGTTGCTGCATTGGCACGTACTATCCCACAATTTTGACCAGAGGACTTGTTGCCTCGATTCCCCATGGTCCATCCTTCAGGGTAACCCACGATTTCAAAACAGCGAGAGATATCATGACCTCGCTTGTTGCAGTGAGAACACACTTGTAAAGCATAACAATGTGAAGCCAAATGACCCGACTTCTTGCAATGAGTACACACAGTAACCGAGGCAGGCTTCACAGCAGCGCCACGACCCCGACCAACTGCTGCACGGACAGCAAACCCCACAGGAGGGAAAATTTCGTCTTGGACACGTGCAAAACCCTGTACAAGTTCTTCTTGAGATACTTGTTGATAGGCTTTATTCAAGGATGGTAAAGGATCTTGAGCGAGAATATTGGACCTAATGTGTGCATAATACTCGGAATATAAACCAAGCAAAAATTGTTGCAACATATCGTCTTCACGGCGCTTTACATGTTGTTTACTAACATCACAAATACATTGACCACACTTACAAGAAATTAAAGGTTGTAATTGAGCAAGTTCATCCCACAAAACTTTTAATTTTCCAAAATAAATCGCAACAGACATGATTTTAGTTTGCTCACATTTATTAATTTGAGATTTCAACTGATGAATCCGAGGTCCATTCACAATGCAAAAATGTTCATGCAAATCATCCCACAAGTGTTTAGCATTATCATAATTGGAAAGCGTAGATTTTACCTCAGGATAGATTGTATTCATGAGCCATGACACGAGCATACAGTGGACTACAACCCAATCCTCTTTTGTTGCGGGTGACATAACATATGTAATCGTTCCATCAAGAAATCCGAATTTACGACGAGAACAAAGAGCAACTTTAATGGCATGTGACCAAGAATTAAAATTATCAAGTTTGAGTTTGATGGGTGTGATGAAATCTCCCGGCCTATCATGTGCACCGAGGTAGAATGGAGTGTTAATTTCAATTCTTTGTGATGGTGATGGAGCATCTTTGCCGGCCATGGCTTACCGAAGATCGAAAAAAAAATGTTTTGCTCTTGATACCATGAAAAGTTTGGCCAAAAATCCTTGCTTCCATTAACCGAGTCAAAGCATATATGTATTACAAGTTCTTCCTAAAAACTACCAATTATAACTTAATTGCCATAATATGGAATATACACCCAATCATTATATTCTAGACAGATATATTTTCCTAATGACCAATATTCTAGAAGATATTTCATGAATATTTCCGTAATATTATGTCCTTGTACTTCACAAATATGAGTGGATTATAAAGTGAGCTCGACCCATTTCTTTTCATTTACCTTTCTTTAAGTTTGACCAACTTTACATGCCATCTGTTCAAAAACAATAGCACGTGGCAAAGTAGCATTTAATTCTTTAAAGCTTTCTTTTGTTTTCACTTTTTTCTCTTTTACTTTTCTTAGTTTTTTATTTTCTGTTTTATTTTTTAAACTATTCCTATAATTATTAATTATAATTACAGCTGGTCTCTTGGAAACTCTTTTTTTGAGAGACGGTTCTCAAATCCAAGTCCTTAATACTGATTTCATTAATAATATTAAAAAAAACTTGAACAACATGATAACTCAGCAGCTAACAAAGCTCCTTTATTAAGACCTTTTCCAAATTCCAATGAATAAAACACACTTCTGGCTCATGAAGTTTTTTCATAAATTGGATCATGATAAAACCCACTTCATAAATTAGGTCATGAGAAACACGAAAATGGTAGAATGACAAAAATGGTGAACTGAGTTTGACAAGATGAAAAGCAGATGAAAAGGGTTTTGAGCATGAAGAGAAAGAAAAATTAGTGAGATATCAAATGGTGTTTTGGTTTAATGATGAGAAACTTACCACATTAATTGGCACGAGTAACAATTAAACAGCCAAATAATGGGTACAAATTCCAATCCAAGTAAATGCACTTAATTAATTAAACAAAAATCAGTAAATTATAATTCTTATTTTTTTTGGATCAGCCCATCTAAAGGCAATTTCTCAAAAAAACTGTCTTTCATAAGATTTTGTGTTATAATTATTGTACCATTGCCCCGGAGTCACCTTAATTAGCGTTTCATAGTTTTCATTTACTATAAAAAATTATCACAATGAAAATGCAAATATGGCAACTTCAATGGGACAAAGGATTATTGTTTTTGCATTGTGCTTTGCTTTGTGAAGAACTTGAATTAGGTTCATCTATGCTTCTGCTGTTACTTTTGGAGCATCATCTTTGAGGATTCTGTGGTATTAACTAGGTTATGAATAGGTTGGCTTAAAAAATGCTTTTGAGGATTCTGTGGTGTATATATATATATATATATATATATATATATATATATATATATATATATATATATATATATATATATATATATATATATATATATATATATATATATATATATATATATATATATATATATATATATATATATATATATATATATATATATATATATATATATATATATATATATATATATATATATATATATATATATATATATATATATATATATATATATATATATCAATGTATTTTAAAAGACTTAGATCTAACCAATATTTGTGAGATTCATAAATTATTTTTTTTAATACTATTTCATATATCACCACCTAACATGATCGTACTATAAAGAAATGCCCTATAAAGGACATTAAAATATACAAACTTTTAAAAGCTCTCCATTTGACGAACAATAAAGTTTTAGTAGAAAACAAAGGTGAGATAATTATCGGCTTTGCAAGAGATATTTCTTCAAGTTTGCTTAAACAATAAATGTATGAAAAAATTACTTATTTTTACGTGTAGTAAAGACTTAAGAAATTAGCCTTTTATTTTCATGGGAATTTGATTGGTTTATTCTTTATCAATTTTTTTTGAAACATAAATTTTTATTTTTTTTATCATTATCAAATAAATAAATTTGTTAAATTTTTTAATAATAAATAAATAAAATTTAAAAAAAAGTTTTATATGTCAAATATGTAGTTATTTATATCAATTAAACATAAATAAAAAATAACATGTAATTGATTTTAAATTTACAAGAATAAAAGATTTAAGAAATTTGAGTATGAAACCCATATTTAACATAAGAAAAACAAAAAATATTAACTTCAAATAAAGTAATTTCATTTTCTCTAATAAACAAATTTTCAACAAATTTTAAAGTTAGAGGCCAGCTCTTTGTAGTTATGAAAATTTTAGGACATCTATATAAAATTTAGCGAAACTTTAGGTCACCTATGTGAAATTTACTCTTTCTACTTGTATGGCTACTTTCCTTCTTCTTCGTCTATAGCTTTTCTCCATCTTCTCCATCAATTTTTTCATGCTACCTTCCATCTTCTCCAATTTAACTTTCACCATTCAATTCTTAAAGAAATTTTAAATTATGATTCAATTAAGGTTGATATTACGTTGACTAGAGTTAAGATTGAGAATAAGCTTAAGTTTCAAAGCTTATGTAATGACTTTTATTTCACCCATAATTTCCTCCATTTTTAGTTATATAGCAAGCTAGTTGAAGTAGGTGTTTAATACATCTAAAGTAGGTGTATATCAATGTAAAGTGTAAGTTTTTAGTATGTGATATAGGTGTTTGTGATGTAACAAGCAAAGATTTTTAGTATGTATAGTATGTGTTTGTGATATGTGATGTAGGATTTTTAGTATATAAAGTAGATAATTTTGATATCTAAAGTGGGTGTTTATTTATTACAATAGTAGTTTATATTTCTTCATTTTGCAAGATAATAAGTAGACATTTAAACTACGTATAATAGGTATTTTATAATATTAAAGTAAGAGTTTAAGAATAAAAAGTAGATGTTTTAAGATAATAAAGTAGAAACTATTAGATAAATACGTAGGTATTTTAAGATGCTAAAATACAATGCAACCTAGCATCTTAAAATACCTACGTATTTATCTAATAGTTTCTACTTTATTATCTTAAAACATCTACTTTTTATTCTTAAACTCTTACTTTAATATTATAAAATACCTATTATACGTAGTTTAAATGTCTACTTATTATCTTGCAAAATGAAGAAATATAAACTACTATTGTAATAAATAAACACCCACTTTAGATATCAAAATTATCTACTTTATATACTAAAAATCCTACATCACATATCACAAACACATACTATACATACTAAAAATCTTTGCTTGTTACATCACAAACACCTATATCACATACTAAAAACTTACACTTTACATTGATATACACCTACTTTAGATGTATTAAACACCTACTTCAACTAGCTTGCTATATAACTAAAAATGGAGGAAATTATGGGTGAAATAAAAGTCATTACATAAGCTTTGAAACTTAAGCTTATTCTCAATCTTAACTCTAGTCAACGTAATATCAACCTTAATTGAATCATAATTTAAAATTTCTTTAAGAATTGAATGGTGAAAGTTAAATTGGAGAAGATGGAAGGTAGCATGAAAAAATTGATGGAGAAGATGGAGAAAAGCTATAGACGAAGAAGAAGGAAAGTAGCCATACAAGTAGAAAGAGTAAATTTCACATAGGTGACCTAAAGTTTCGCTAAATTTTATATAGATGTCCTAAAATTTTCATAACTACAAAGAGCTGGCCTCTAACTTTAAAATTTGTTGAAAATTTGTTTATTAGAGAAAATGAAATTACTTTATTTGAAGTTAATATTTTTTGTTTTTCTTATGTTAAATATGGGTTTCATACTCAAATTTCTTAAATCTTTTATTCTTGTAAATTTAAAATCAATTACATGTTATTTTTTATTTATGTTTAATTGATATAAATAACTACATATTTGACATATAAAACTTTTTTTTAAATTTTATTTATTTATTATTAAAAAATTTAACAAATTTATTTATTTGATAATGATAAAAAAAATAAAAATTTATGTTTCAAAAAAAATTGATAAAGAATAAACCAATCAAATTCCCATGAAAATAAAAGGCTAATTTCTTAAGTCTTTACTACACGTAAAAATAAGTAATTTTTTCATACATTTATTGTTTAAGCAAACTTGAAGAAATATCTCTTGCAAAGCCGATAATTATCTCACCTTTGTTTTCTACTAAAACTTTATTGTTCGTCAAATGGAGAGCTTTTAAAAGTTTGTATATTTTAATGTCCTTTATAGGGCATTTCTTTATAGTACGATCATGTTAGGTGGTGATATATGAAATAGTATTAAAAAAAATAATTTATGAATCTCACAAATATTGGTTAGATCTAAGTCTTTTAAAATACATTGATATATATATATATATATATATATATATATATATATATATATATATATATATATATATATATATATATATATATATATATATATATATATATATATATATATATATATATATATATATATATATATATATATATATATATATATATATATATATATATATATATATATATATATATATATATATATATATATATATATATATATATATATATATATATATATATATATATATATATATATATATATATATATATATATATATATATATATACACCACAGAATCCTCAAAAGCATTTTTTAAGCCAACCTATTCATAACCTAGTTAATACCACAGAATCCTCAAAGATGATGCTCCAAAAGTAACAGCAGAAGCATAGATGAACCTAATTCAAGTTCTTCACAAAGCAAAGCACAATGCAAAAACAATAATCCTTTGTCCCATTGAAGTTGCCATATTTGCATTTTCATTGTGATAATTTTTTATAGTAAATGAAAACTATGAAACGCTAATTAAGGTGACTCCGGGGCAATGGTACAATAATTATAACACAAAATCTTATGAAAGACAGTTTTTTTGAGAAATTGCCTTTAGATGGGCTGATCCAAAAAAAATAAGAATTATAATTTACTGATTTTTGTTTAATTAATTAAGTGCATTTACTTGGATTGGAATTTGTACCCATTATTTGGCTGTTTAATTGTTACTCGTGCCAATTAATGTGGTAAGTTTCTCATCATTAAACCAAAACACCATTTGATATCTCACTAATTTTTCTTTCTCTTCATGCTCAAAACCCTTTTCATCTGCTTTTCATCTTGTCAAACTCAGTTCACCATTTTTGTCATTCTACCATTTTCGTGTTTCTCATGACCTAATTTATGAAGTGGGTTTTATCATGATCCAATTTATGAAAAAACTTCATGAGCCAGAAGTGTGTTTTATTCATTGGAATTTGGAAAAGGTCTTAATAAAGGAGCTTTGTTAGCTGCTGAGTTATCATGTTGTTCAAGTTTTTTTTAATATTATTAATGAAATCAGTATTAAGGACTTGGATTTGAGAACCGTCTCTCAAAAAAAGAGTTTCCAAGAGACCAGCTGTAATTATAATTAATAATTATAGGAATAGTTTAAAAAATAAAACAGAAAATAAAAAACTAAGAAAAGTAAAAGAGAAAAAAGTGAAAACAAAAGAAAGCTTTAAAGAATTAAATGCTACTTTGCCACGTGCTATTGTTTTTGAACAGATGGCATGTAAAGTTGGTCAAACTTAAAGAAAGGTAAATGAAAAGAAATGGGTCGAGCTCACTTTATAATCCACTCATATTTGTGAAGTACAAGGACATAATATTACGGAAATATTCATGAAATATCTTCTAGAATATTGGTCATTAGGAAAATATATCTGTCTAGAATATAATGATTGGGTGTATATTCCATATTATGGCAATTAAGTTATAATTGGTAGTTTTTAGGAAGAACTTGTAATACATATATGCTTTGACTCGGTTAATGGAAGCAAGGATTTTTGGCCAAACTTTTCATGGTATCAAGAGCAAAACATTTTTTTTTCGATCTTCGGTAAGCCATGGCCGGCAAAGATGCTCCATCACCATCACAAAGAATTGAAATTAACACTCCATTCTACCTCGGTGCACATGATAGGCCGGGAGATTTCATCACACCCATCAAACTCAAACTTGATAATTTTAATTCTTGGTCACATGCCATTAAAGTTGCTCTTTGTTCTCGTCGTAAATTCGGATTTCTTGATGGAACGATTACATATGTTATGTCACCCGCAACAAAAGAGGATTGGGTTGTAGTCCACTGTATGCTCGTGTCATGGCTCATGAATACAATCTATCCTGAGGTAAAATCTACGCTTTCCAATTATGATAATGCTAAACACTTGTGGGATGATTTGCATGAACATTTTTGCATTGTGAATGGACCTCGGATTCATCAGTTGAAATCTCAAATTAATAAATGTGAGCAAACTAAAATCATGTCTGTTGCGATTTATTTTGGAAAATTAAAAGTTTTGTGGGATGAACTTGCTCAATTACAACCTTTAATTTCTTGTAAGTGTGGTCAATGTATTTGTGATGTTAGTAAACAACATGTAAAGCGCCGTGAAGACGATATGTTGCAACAATTTTTGCTTGGTTTATATTCCGAGTATTATGCACACATTAGGTCCAATATTCTCGCTCAAGATCCTTTACCATCCTTGAATAAAGCCTATCAACAAGTATCTCAAGAAGAACTTGTACAGGGTTTTGCACGTGTCCAAGATGAAATTTTCCCTCCTGTGGGGTTTGCTGTCCGTGCAGCAGTTGGTCGGGGTCGTGGCGCTGCTGTGAAGCCTGCCTCGGTTACTGTGTGTACTCATTGCAAGAAGTCGGGTCATTTGGCTTCACATTGTTATGCTTTACAAGTGTGTTCTCACTGCAACAAGCGAGGTCATGATATCTCTCGCTGTTTTGAAATCGTGGGTTACCCTGAAGGATGGACCATGGGGAATCGAGGCAACAAGTCCTCTGGTCAAAATTGTGGGATAGTACGTGCCAATGCAGCAACAGTAGCCGGCAGCAGCATAGGAGGATCTACAGTAGCAGCAACCAGCAGCTGTTCTGTTCCTACTCCATCAGCAGCCTTCACGGCAGCAGCTCTTGAGGTCTTCACGGCTGCTCAATGGAAAACTATCATGGGCCTCTTTGGTAATGACAAAATACCGGAAAATCGCTTGAGTGGTAAGTTCGATATTACTTCTTGGATCATTGATACAGGTGCAACTCATCATGTCACTGGAGACAAATCTTGTTTATTTGACATCACAAATATACATTGTCCTGTGGGTTTGCCAAATGGTGATAATGTTATTGCATCCTTGGAGGGTTCGGTTCATTTGTCAGATATGATCACTCTACATCATGTTCTATATGTTCCCAACCTAAGCTGTCATTTACTTTCTGTTTCGCAACTTAATGATAATTTACAGTCTGTTGTCACATTTCACTCTGATGTGTGCTTGATACAAGACCACATGAAGGCTCTGATTGGAACGGGAGTTAGGCGAGATGGACTATACTACTTCAGCAAACCAAAGGTGGTGTCTACAATCGAAGCTTCAACTGATGTGGAGTTGTGGCATAGAAGAATGGGGCATCCCTCTGAGAAAGTAGTTAAGTCTCTTTCTCATGTCAGTCGATCCAGGAGTAGTTTGAATAAAAATTGTGAAGTCTGTTTTTGTTCCAAACACCATAGAGACAAGTTTTCTTTAAGTGCTAATAGTTGTTCTCCCATTTTTGAAAAAATACACTGTGATTTGTGGGGTCCTTATCGACATGAGTCATCATGTGGTGCTCGTTATTTTTTGACTATTGTGGACGTTTTTTCAAGGGCTGTATGGATATATTTGTTGATTGATGAAAAGGAAGTTTTTCAGATGTTTATGGCTTTTGTAGCTATGGTGGATAGACAATTTGGCCAATCTATTACTATTGTACAAAGTGATAATGGTAGTGAATTTAAATGTTTGATTGATTATTTTCGTGATAATGGTATTCTCTTTCAAACCTCTTGTGTTGGTACACCACAACAAAACGGGCGGGTGGAGAGAAAGCATAAGCACATATTGAGTGTTGGGAGAGCTTTGCGTTTTCAAGCCAACTTGCCAATTTATTTTTGGGGTGAGTGTATTCTTGGTGCGGCACATTTGATTAATCGTACTCCCACACCCCTTCTTCAAAATAAAACACCGTTTGAAATTCTTTTCAATAAATTACCCACCTTTGATACTATTCGTACCTTTGGATATCTTTGTTTCGCTCATAATCAAAACACAAAAGGTGACAAGTTTGCTAGTAAGAGTAGGAAGTGCGTCTTTGTCGGGTATCCTTTTGGGCAAAAAGGTTGGAGATTGTATGATTTGAATACGAAGGAATTTTTTGTTTCTCGAGATGTTAAATTTATTGAAAATGTGTTTCCGTTTTCTAGTCCCGATAATGTACACAATGTGTCTAGTGATGATTACAGTGGTGCCATTCATGAAGATTTTGCGGATATTGGTTTGTGTGATGATGAATGTGAGGATGAGGTGTCTAATTATGGTCAGGGGGGTAGATACGAGTTGTGACTACAGGAACTCAGCTACCTTGCAACAATCTACGTCCAGCTGCCAAACCCCAAACACTGCCCCTTGTAGTAGCTCCGACATGACAGATCAGCTGCCCTCGCCTACTAATACTCTGATTCAGCAGCCTCTTGCTGACCAAGAAGACTCACACACATCCGTCGAACATATGGGCCGTGGATTCCGTACAAAATATCCTTCTGTCAAGCTTCGCGACCATGTTACTCACACTGTTTTTGCTAATAGTCCATCTCTCCCGACTCCAGTTTCCGATTGTCCTTCAGGTACTCCATATCCTCTTGCACATTATATACACTGTGATAATTTTTTTGTCCATTATCGAAAGTTTATTACAGCAATAGTTAGTAACAATGATCCAAAGTATTTTAAGGAGGCAATGAAATACGACGGTTGGAGACAGTCTATGCAGGAAGAAATTCGTGCTCTTGAAAACAATGTTACATGGACTTTGGAGCCTCTTCCTCCGGGCAAAAGAGCTCTCGGTAGCCAGTGGGTTTACAGGACAAAGTTTTTGTCCAATGGTGAAATTGAAAGACTTAAGTCCCGGTTGGTAGTTCTTGGAAATCATCAGCAAGCAGGTATTGATTACACTGAAACATTTGCTCCAGTTGCTAAAATGACTACCATTCGGACCTTTTTGGCCATAGCAGCTTCTAAGAATTGGGAACTTCACCAAATGGATGTTCACAATGCTTTTTTGCACGGTGATCTTGATGAAGAAGTCTATATGAAGTTGCCTCCCGGATTTCAGAGTTCTGATCCTACTCTCGTTTGTCGATTGAGAAAGTCATTGTATGGCTTGAAACAGGCTCCTCGATGTTGGTTTGCAAAATTAGTCACAGCTTTGAAAGAGTACGATTTTCTTCAATCTTATTCAGATTATTCATTATTTACATATACTAAGACAAGCATACAGATCAATGTCTTAGTATACGTAGATGATCTTATTATATCTGGGAATGATTTCGCTGCGCTGTGTACTTTCAAGTCTTATCTTAGTGATTGTTTCAAAATGAAGGACTTGGCTCCTTTGAAATATTTTTTTAGGAATAGAGGTGGCCCGGAGTTCTGCGAGTCTGTTTTTATGTCAACGAAAATATACTCTGGACATTATTTCTGAAGCAGGAATGTTAGGAGCTAAGCCGATTGGCTTTCCCATAGAGCAGAATCATAAGCTTGGATTGGCTAATGGAGAATTACTTAAAGATCCAGAGTCGTATCGGAGACTTGTTGGTCGACTGATATATCTTTCTGTCTCTCGTCCAGATCTGGCATATTCTGTTCACATCTTGTCTCAGTTCGTGCAGGAACCCAGAATTGAGCATTGGGAGGCGGCCTTACTGGTTGTTCGATATTTGAAAGGAACACCAGGACAAGGTATTCTTTTAAGTACAGATTGTGACTTAACTTTACAGGGATGGTGTGATTCCGATTGGGCCGCCTGCCCCATCACTCGTCGTTCCCTTACAGGTTGGCTCGTGTTCCTTGGCCAATCTCCTGTGTCCTGGAAGACAAAGAAGCAGCACACTGTTTCACGGTCATCGGCTGGGGCCGAATATCGTTCTATTGCTGCCATCACCTGTGAGTTAAAGTGGTTAAAGGGTTTGTTGTTAAGCTTGGGTGTGAATCATCCTAAAGCAATTAAATTGTTCTGTGATAGTCAATCCGCCTTACACATTGCAAAGAATCTGGTTTTTCACGAACGAACAAAGCACATAGAGATTGACTGTCATTTTGTTCGAGATGCAATCAATGAAGGTTTAATATCTCCGTCTCATGTCTCAACATCATCTCAACTGGCAGATATCTTCACTAAGGCGCTTGGTAAAATGCAATTTGATAAATTACTCTCCAAGTTGGGCATTCATGACCCTCATGCTCCAACTTGAGGGGGGTATTACGAAAAAATTTATGAAATATCTTCTAGAATATTGGTCATTAGGAAAATATATTTGTCTAGAATATAATGATTGGTTGTATATTCCATATTATGGCAATTAAGTTATAATTGGTAGTTTTTAGGAACAACTTGTAATACATATATGCTTTGACTCGGTTAATGAAAGCAAGGATTTTTGGCCAAACTTTTCACATAAGCTAGAGTAAAACCCTAAGGGACATGAGTCACTGCAATACAGTAAGCTTTTCTTACTTTTTAATTTTTTCTCTTTATTTCCTACTATTTTCCTGTTCTTCACTAAGTTCTCTTTTCTTATTCTTTTTGATGGCTCAAATATCAAATCTTAATGGAGAGACAATCGTTTTCTGGGTCGAGGCTTTTGACGATTTGGTGCATGATCAATGGCAACCTGGTACGCCACCGTTACGCGTTTTGGGTCGACCATCCCACAATCTGGGTAACTTAGAATGTAGTAAATCTAATGGGATGAAAGGAGTATAACAACATTCAACAAGATTCAAACCCAAGAGGGTTTGTTACTGTGATCTTAATATCAAAACGATAGAAATGCTCTATATCTACACAAATTCAAATCAATTCAAGAAATATTAAATAAATGCGGAGAAATTACTCGCAACTCATGGACGTCAGCCACAAAAAATTACTCATTTCTATTTGCTGTTTTTAATTTCCATTTAATACAATTCTATTTCTTATTCCCTAAAAAATCTTTCTATTTATATCAATTTTTTTTAAACATAATTATCATTAGTCATCTAATCTAAATTTTAGTATTTTTGATGCTTATGGCCCTATCATTTTTCCAATAACTTTAGTTTAAAATTTTTATAATGCTTATCATTCTAACGTATTTATCACTTACTTTATTTCAATATTTTTTAATGTTTGTGGTATTCATATTTTTTCTACAAATTTTTATTTTATATATGATTTCTACTTTTTCTCTATTAATTTTATTTTAATTGTATTATCTCCTTTTCAAGGTGATGGGCTTAATTAAGAACTTAGGGTTTTTAGATAACGTCTTTGTAGGGGTTTATTACTGTGACAGATTGTGCTATTTCTTGATAAGTGGTAATTTAATCCTATTTTATAAAGATAGGTACATCACTATTCATTTATATTATTAATCTAAAGTGTGGAGATGTATGTTGTTTAATGTTTAACTACATTTATTTACATAAGTTTGGATCTATTGTTTTTCCCAAATATCAGTACCAACGGTGTCATGAAATGCTATAAGATCAATAGATTCAGTGCTATCTTGTGACAGTGGACCCAAATATCAGTATAGATTCAGTGCTATCAGTACCTCCATTTCGCGATGGATCCATTCAAGAGCTCACCAACCTTGTTAATAATTTCTAATCGCCTCACCTTGAGTAGCTTTAACAGCATCTTCCAAATCAAAATCATATAAAACCCATGTGCCATGTATCAAAATGAAATTTTGCTGATTAATCCATTTCATACTCTAATAATTGTCTAATTGCAGTTTCTTGCTTTATGCTATACGGTACAGCAGTAAGGGGATCGCCAGTAGGTTCAGAATAAATGAAATGCATGGAGAGAACCACAAGTTATATTAAAAACTATCATGAACCCTATTGGGAAGACCATCCAAAACAATATAAGCTCTTTAGTTCATGAATTTGGAAATAGTAGAATTGTAGAAAATAGAAATGAAGGAAAATATTATCTCCTTCACAAATTATCAAATGTAACTACTTTGAAAATAATGGTGGAATATGATCCAAAAACAAAGTTGAAAATTTTTGATTTGCTAACCAATAAATTTAAGCCAATTCCTGATTTCCAAATGAAATCATCATTCTCAAATATAGCATAAATGTATTAAACGTTGAAAAAAAAAACTATAATATACGACTAATATATTGCTACCTCCATAGTACTTGATATGTTGTTGAGATGTAGAAGATGAACATTGCGCATCAAAAGAGTTGAAAACAACATCATGAACAGTGTTATTCTGTGTAAGCTGCTTACTTTTGTTTGTTTTATTAGATTGGCTATAATGATCAACTTCTGTAGAAACCGAACGTTTGCTCTTGTAACGTTTAATAGATACACTTGCACTCAAACGACCTCCATTATTACAGTTTATAGATTGTACATTCGTTAACAATGCTTTTGTGACTTCAATAAATAAAACTCAATCATGCACTAAATATTATAAAACTCAACATCTAACAATGCAACACAAATACAAAATATTAGTAATATGTTAATACCAGTATTATGTTCTTCAATTTGATTCTATTGCAAATCGTAAGTGAAACACTGTGTAGCAGAACATGCAGGACTACCACTATGAAAAATAAAATCATATATTACATGTGTGACCTCACTGAAAGTAGGGGTATTCTGTATAATTCATTTACTTTTGTACAGTTTTTTAGATGAACTGCAACTATACTGTTTTTTTAGCAGAAGTTGTAAGATAACCAGCTTCAGCGTCAGAGTCATAGATTGTATGGCTTTCAACGTTGCGTAAAAAAAGTCAAATTATAGTTTTGCATTAAAAAACAACAAAAATTTAATGTATCACTATTAAACCAAATGCTAATAGTACCTTTAAGGTTATATTATGCGTTGATAAGCTTCTTGATGCCTCCGATGAACTTATATGTGACAATATAAAAAGCGAAACAAGAGAACTTCAACATTCAATATTAGCATCTACTTTACACTATAAAATATGAAAAACGAAAACAGTATTCATTATGTTCACAAGTACAAGAACAACAAAAAGTTTAATTGAATTAAGATTCTATTAATATTTACGGTATTTAGTGATACGTAATTAAATATATGTAAAAGACCAAAGTAATAATCATTATGTTAACAAGTACAAGAACCACAAAAAGTTTAATTGAATTAAGATTCTATTAACATTTACGATATTTAATGATACATAATTAAATATATGAAAAAGCAGCATTGTGCACCAAAACTGCATTATGCATAAAAAGGATCTTAGTATGCACTAACTTGCTAGTATCTCCACTTTGATATTTTATTTCGCACACGTTTCCATCATATAACATTTTGATCCATAAGACAAATGTAAACAATAATAAATACAGAACTTAAATTAAAAGACGGTAGCATAGTTGATTAGTTGCATTGAAAATTAATCCTTAAAAATAATCACTATAAAAAAAAAAAAAAAAAAAAAAAAAACCATGCTCACATTATCAAAAATAAACTTTCATGGAAAAATAACAAAAGTGTATAAACTGACCAAATGATCAATAAGATTTTCACATATAATCCATGAATCAAAGCAACCATCAATTGCATTTAAACATCATAACAACAAAACACAAAAAACAAGACCTACTAACATAATAAAAAGTAAAAAATAAACGCCAAATTAAATAATAGACACTTAAGGGTGGTTGGCTAATATCTTAATTTGATCGTCAACTTGTCTTCGGCTATCAATAATAAAAGAAATTGTTAATCAAACTGTAAAAGATGTTTGAGCTTTCATTGGATGAATTGAGACCAAGTTTACAAGAATGACACAATGCGTAATTGCTTTCAAATCTTCTTAGTCCATTACTTTTTAAACAAGCAAAAAACTAAATTTTAATTTTAGCATCAATAATGGCAATATTAAGAACAAATTTGTGTCTTTGTCCTTACTCAAAAATACCCACCTTCCAATAGTATGCCATTAATTAAGGCATAATCTTCAGTTGCTCCTTAGTTTCTAGAAAGTCGCGAAGCCATTATTTTAACTTTGTCGGTTCTTGAACATTATTATCGCTACACATTCTAAGTCTGTGTTATATTATACTTCATAAATTCGTACAAATTTAATTATTGTACATGTAATTTGGTTTAAAGCATAAATAATTAACAATAATAAAGCTTTTCCAACGCAAAAAAAAAACGTGATTAACTTATAAATGAAACAGTCGCATTATTATGAGATTTCATTAGTCGTTTTTAACGCCTAATTTTTCTTACACATTTGTTCGTTACTAATTATAATTTAATTAGTGATGGTAGTAATTTGAAAAATCTCTACAATGATTAGTAACAAGTAACGTAAACTTTTGGAGGTAAAACTTAAATTTGAGCAACTACCCATAACAGTTCGAGAAAATTTTAATTATTACCCAAGCATATTATATAACCATGATGGGAGTAAATTAAATATTTCACACATATACAAGTGATTTTTAAACATGAAGTACAAGTTACATAACTTATTACATGTACAACAATTTTTACCCAAACCTTAAACTATCTTAGATAAACCTTTGCTACACTATAATAGATCAAATAATGGACAAAAATCACCAAAAAAAACAACCCCAACTAGCCATGCTAAAGTTGTCTCTACTCCCCCCTATAGCCGTTTGTATACTTACAGATACAAGCTAAAAACTCTACCCAAAATTCCTTTTGTTCTACCCAAAGCTTGTGCATCATTATAAGCATGCAAGAGGCAAATGTTTGAAGCAAAAACACTCTATTTTCTGAATAATTATTCAGCCATAAACCTCAACACATTGCTCCCAAGTTCATCCATGAACAAACACTAGAATCCTTCAAACTTTCAACCACTAAAACACCTTCTTTTCTCATCTAATCTTCTTCAAAAATCCATCTAAAACTTCTAAAAATTTATGTTTATAAACTCAAATCTCCCATAAAAATAATCTTCATTTCAAGAGCTTTCCATAGACACCAAACTTAAAGAAATTCATTAAGTATAGAGTTAGTTATGTTTATTTCTTTCTTCCACTACTTTTTGTTAGAATTTCTTCATGTAAAACATATTTTTTAACATGAATCCTTCTATAAACTAAGATCATTATAAAATGGGTATTTTATCTCTAAGACTAAGAAAATCATCACTTATACATCTATAAAAATCAGTTATAATGGAAAATAAGAAAATGTATTTCAACAAACATATAAATTTTCTTACTTTAAGGATTTAAGTATAATTATGGGACTTGATTAAGTATGTTACTTAACATAATAAGTATACTCCAAATATGTTAAAACCATCGCAAGAATTAGTTTAATAACTCCAACTAAGGAAAGTTAAGTGCATGTTAGAAATCCAAAATTTTTATTGATTTTTGGATGAATGCAATATGTTTAGTTGAAGAGTTGGAGTTGAGACTTGAAAGGTCACCCGAAGTTAGAACCACTTCTAAGAATGCGTGGGAGCTTACGTGGGAGCTTACAGAATAATGATATAGGCTTGGAGTCGAGGTATGTCACATGGGGTGATTTTTAAAGGATTTAAGAACATGTTGGTAAAGTTTGTGTATAAACTTGTTTTTAAAAATAAACTTCCCAAAGAGAAGTTCTTAAATCTTGAAAAATGATGTCAAAATGATAATTTTAAGTATGGAATAATTCATTACATGTATTATTTTTGTGGGCATCATGCAGGTTGATTTTATAAATTGTTGTATGTTTAAAGGCATGTTTAACACTATTTTGTGAAAGTTATTGTAATGAAAATGATTATATGAACTTTGAAAACATTTGAAATTCATTTTAAAAGAAATTTCCAGTAGCTATGTGTTAAAAAATCTCTTGAATACTTTTTGTTGAAATTATTCGTTAAATTGATATTTTAATGGATTTTAAGGTGTTAAATACTTTTATTATAAAACATAGTATTAGATAAACTCTCCATCATCAAAAATAATTATTAAAAGCATATTATAATGTCTCCAACAAGATTTGGCCAGAATATATTTAGTTTGGAATTTTTTCATGATTTTTGAATAATCGTTAAATTGTTTAACGGTAAATTGTAAAATGGTAAAATATAAAATAATTACCAACCAAAGACATATGGACTTGATATTTTTATCACATACTCAAATGGATAGTAAGTAAAATTGGTAAAATTGGGAGGGTTTCGTTGACATTTAAGGACCTTAATAATTTTTACTTGGTTATTAATAATCGGTAAGTTAGAAAATGGTAAAATATAAAATAAAAGGTGTAATATTGTTGATTAAATTTGGGTAAAAATAGACCTATACCAAAAATTTATAATTATATTAATAACCTACTGCCTCATAGTATAAAATAAGTTTAACTTAGATGGTTTATAAATTTTATGAATTCAAGACACCATTTAAATAACGGTAAATACCTAAATTGTCGAAAATAATCCGTAAGATCGTTATAAATTCGCATAATCGATTATAATCTGATGGGAGAACCCTGAATTCATTTTAAATAAGGTATTATAATGACTTGATTAATTTGGGCCTGGTTGGATAATTAATATGTATTTTGTAAATCAATTATCGATTTTATTACCGAAAAAACTATCTCGTATTTAAGAAAATAGTGTTTTATGAAATCTTCTGCCATAATGATTTTATAGACTTTTAAATCATATTCTAGTTGTTTTGAATGAATTTCAAAACTCTTTTAAGTTATATTTACTTTAAGAAGGATTGAAACGAAACATTTTAGTGGTTTCCTTGAAAAATCGTATTGAATTTAATCACTTTTTGTTACGATGCATTTTGATACATGCTAGTGATGCCTCAATATAATACAAAGGTTATGTTTGATGATATAATTATGCTAATCATGTTTTACCCATGTGGAAAATATTATGATTTGATTTTGCTAAGTCGCAAATAAAGTATGTTTTGCTGTGTTGCATATAAAAGATGTTTATCACATGGAAAAAGTTGATATTTTTGACTTTTCAAATGCTATTGAAATAACAAGATATATATTACATACAAAAATGTTTTAGCCTAAATGGCGGGTACATATGCCACAACAAATGTTGTGTGCATGATTAAACGGCTCACCAATGCTGAGCGCGTATTGTTCACAATACCATTGTGTTATACTTGCCAGACATGTCGCGGACAGTAGACCAACTACCAAACGAGTCACAGGATGACTCACAAAGTACCCATGCAAACTTATGATATGAGTTTGAAATTGATTTGGATCCATTGAAATCCTATGATTTATGATGAAAAATGAGAATTTGAAATGACTATAGAGCCATTGAACTGGGTTTGAATGATAATATGATTTATCAAATGAAAAAGCATATTTCAAAATGAATTTACTCAAATCAAAAAGGTTTTAATAACTTGTTTGACAGACACTAGTGTATTTATACTCAGCCTTTTTGCTGATACTATGCTTTATATGTTTTTCCAAGGGTTTTGCTTTTAGAGTAATCCCCTATGGCATCTCGACGGAGAATGGATATGCGAGCGGAAGTTGAACCCAAGTTGGAGTATGACTCCCCTTTTGTTTAGATCTCTTTATTGTATTTGAGAGACTATTAGTTTAGTTGTTTAGATTTAGACTATTTTAAGGATGTAATTTGAACTTTGGACTTATTTCGATTTGGTTGTAATTTTTCTATATTTTAGACAGTTAAGACTTTCGTTATATTGCTTTGGTTTGGTTTAAATATTTTACTTGGATATTAGTTTGACCTTTAAGTAACCCCTTAATCGTGTTGGCAAAAGTAAGCTTCCGCATGATTAATACTAAATTCCAGTTAGTGTTTGCCTTCATAATTCGAGGCGGTTACTATAAATGTAGCTCCTAACGTTTTCTCTGTACTTCAGTTGCAAAACAATGACCAATACTTTAAACATGACTAAGAAATGGACCACACAAATGGAAAAAATGACAACCCTCATAGATGGAAATATGTCTTAGATATCTTAATGACCCTTAAGTGGATTTTGATCTCTATGTACTTGGTCAAGTGTTGTTCAATGGAAGCTAGGAGAAGATAGTAGAGATGTCACAGAAACTGGTTCCATTTCTTTTGTCAAAGATCATCACAGCAGGTATCCTACACAAGACAACAAAATTCATGGATCAAGATTAGAGCTTTAGCAAGTGTAAAGGTGTGCAGAATGCTCAACTATATGGGTATGGAAATATGTCTTCACTCCTTAATTTAATTGTAATGTCTATCCTTAGCTTTCGATTTCAGGCATACAAAGCGTTGGAAGAAGATCCCTGGGGAAATGCAAAATTGGATAGATAAGTATTAACAATTAACTACGCAGCCAAGATGGAAAAATGAACTTGGTAAATAGTAAATGAAACCCCAAAAAACATATCCAGATTACTAAGCGCAACACTAATTGCTTTTGATGAACACATCAGTTATAAATGCAAATTAAAATAGTGAAGTTTATTTATGTAAGATACTCAGATTTTGCAATTAACTAAATAATCTTATTTGCTCTGAGTTACCTATTCAAATTATACGCCAAAAAATTATAATTTTAGCAATAAATGTAAACATCATAATTAAAGTTTAATTTATGATTGGTTATGTAATGAAAAGTATTCCTTTTGCCCTTTTTTGAGACAGTTCCTTCAATCAACTTATCCTTTCCATCAATTCCTCTTAACATACCAAATTCCTCTTACAACAAATATCCTACACTATCACGTTTACCTCAAATTAGGAGTATGGGCATTTCTTTCTATAATTTGGTGTCTTCTATCAACAGTGTCAACCATGAATTTATTAGTTAAACATGTAGTAAAACTCGTGATACAGGTAATGGGTACGGGATCATACGGTTTGCCAACAAAAATTATTATGAATTAGCTAAAGAACAAATCAAAATCAAATATAATCCCAAAAATTACGACCAACAAAATCCCAAATATTAATCGAAGATAACAAATTCAATGTACATTTCTCTGGTAAGTCAAAGCATAAATCCCTTTGCACGTTAATAGCAAAGAAGGATTACGAAAAATGATTAGTGAGTTTGGAAATTTTAAATGATTCTAAGGATGGTAGAGAGGATATTTACGTTTGTCCATTTTATCATTCCTATGCATAGTTAACCTTTTTATTTAATAAAATAAACCTTTTTATTTAATAAAATAAATCTTTTTTATATCTTAAATTCCAAACAAATGTTATTACATGATTTTTAGAAAGTGAAAAGTGTAAATTTACGTATATTTAATTGTCCTAAACCCTTATCTACAAAAGACATTGGGGTAGTACAATGCTGTTGTATGATGATATATGGCTAATGACCAAAAAAAATTAATAGTCCTATGAAATCAGTGTGCAAAGAAGTTCAGCTTGTGGCAATTGAAGAGATACAATGCAAATTTGAACGATCTGCATTCACTATAGAATGTTTACGCTGAAACAAGAGCATAACGTCACCAAATCCATAGAACAAATGTTGATTTAATACCCAAAACAAAACACCAAATTCTTGACCAAAAACCTTAGGTGTACCATGTTTAAGATATCGGTTATAGTTTAGCCGAAGAAAAAAACAGTGTAATTTTTCACGATACCCACAAAAAAAACCCAAAAAGATCAAGTTGTAAAAAGTGCTCGTCACACATATAATGGGTACGGGATCGCAGGGGTCAACAACAAAAATTATTAAATATAATCCCAAAAATTATAACCAACAAAAACCCCAAATATTAATAAAAAATGTAAACATCAGAATCTATTACAGTAACAACTAAAAATACTAAAAATGCAAAGCAACCAAATTAAGCTTACCCAAAAAACCAAAAAAAAAAAAAAAAAAAAAAAAAAAAAAAAAAAAAAAACCCACAAAGATTAAGTTGTAAAGAGTGAAAAAATGAAAAAACAAGCTTAATTTCTCAGTAAAACAATAGAGGCAAAGTCAATTAGCACTATCAACTCATTACCCTCATCTAAATAAAACCATATGATTAACAGAACAAGAATCATAAGCATAAACAGATAACTTGAAAACCTTTACGCCTGTTTGGTACATGGTATTAGAGGGCTGTAATGGTAATAAAATTAAGTAATAAAAAATTTGGTTGTTTAGATGTCTTCAATGATAATAAAATAAGGTAATGAAATTATCAAAAAAGACCATTTTTATTACCATCAAACAACCTGGTATTAGGCTAAAATGATAATGAAATATTACTGTGGTAATAAAATAAGGTAATGTTGTTTCGAGCTGAAGAAAAAAAATGAACAATATTCAGTAGTGGAGTATAGACGGTTTTTAAAATGTAATAGATCAATAGATAGATAGATATGCGTGAATAGGATCCTATAACTCAGTGTCATGTTCGTAACGCATTTGATCGTTCATATGATTATATATAAGGCATCCATGTAAAGTGCTTCTTTAGAGCATCTTTAATGGTGACCTTAAAAAAAAGGTTATCTTACTATTTCATAATTTTTCTCTCTCTTAAAATTTCATCTTTCAACCTAATTTTATTAACAATGACCTCTTTTAAAAGGTCATCATCCTCTCTTTCTTACTTTTTTCTACTCCACCTTAATTTATCTCCCTTAATTTATCTAACAATTATCTTTATTTTTTTATAATAATATTTTCATGTACAAAGTTAATATAATTTTTTATTTGATTAAAATAGATCTACTATTTTATAATTAAAAACAATTATTCTTTTAATAAAAATAATATTTTTTAATAAATATAAATATAAATATAATTTTTAATAAATATTTTTTAATATTTAAGAAAAATTCGTTAACTTCAAATAAATGTTACCAATGCACATACATAAAATAAATACACAAATTAAAAAACTAAAATTTTAAATGATACATTAATTGCGGTTCTCTCCAAACTTTCGCCAGATATTTTCAACCAAGTCATCTTTTAAGGATAAATGTGTTTGTCGATCTTTAACATCTTCCTTATTTGCCAAGTATCGATTGATATCAACAATTCTATCTGTGTAATACTCAAAGTCATCATTTAATCCACTTGTACCTTCTAATTGACCTTTTGGGCGATCTCCCATGAACTCTCTACCATCAGCATAGTGTGTATATGTATCTCTTTCATCTTCCACTATCATATTATGCATAATTATACAAGAAGTAATTATATTAGAGTCGTTCTTCATCCCAAACAAGTGAGGGCTTTCTAATTATTGCAAATCGAGCTTGCAACACCCCAAATGCTCGCTCCACATCCTTTCTTGCTGCTTCTTGATGTTGGGCAAATAACCTTGCTTTTGCTGTTTGCGGTTCAGTAATAGACTGAATAAAAGTAGCCCATTTAGGATAAATGCCATCAGTGAGATAGTAAGCCATGCCATATTGATTTCCATTCACCGTGAAATTGACAGGTGGTGCCCTTCCTTCAAACAAATCAACTAAAAGAGGTGATCGATATAGCACGTTGAGATCATTATATGAACCTGGCATCCTAAAAAAGGCATGCCATATCCATAGGTCATGATCGGCGATAGCTTCAAGAATTAATGTTGCAACACCAGCTCGGCCTTGATATTGCCCTTTCCATGCTGCTGGGCAATTCTTCCACTCCCAATGCATTCAATCAACACTACCAATCATGCCAGGGAATCCTCGTTCTTCACTAAAGGCTAATAATCTCGTCAAATCTTGTTGTGTTGGTTTTCTCAAATAATGTTGCCCAAATTGGTTGATTATTCCCTTTGTGAAATGACTGAGTGCTTTTCGTGCTGTGCTTTCGCTAATTTGGAGGTACTCATCAACTTGATCAGCAGCCACCCCGTATGCTAGCATACGAAGAGTTGCAATACACTTTTGTAAAGCACTTAGACCTTTTCTACCAGTTGCATCAATGTTGGTAGTGAACCATGGATCGTTGTTGGAAACAGCTTCCATTATCCGTAAAAATACATGTTTCCTCATCCTAAACCTACGTCGAAACAATCGAGAAGAATATGTAGGATTTTCAGCAAAATAATCATTAAATAGTTGGGAATGACCTTTTGAATGGTCTCTTTGAATTTGACATTTTTTTTTTGTTCTCACCCTTGGTTGTAGTGTTGAAACAATGGGAGGAATTGCGTATTGAAATGCATAATCAACCATATTATGTATTAGTTCATTCTCTTCTCTTTCATTATTTCTGAATTAAGTCGAAGACTCTCTCCAAATGCACTCAAAGCTTGAATTGATTGATCTGCAACCATTTTCCCAGTCATGCGGGCCTTAGCCTTCTTCACACCCTCGGGGCGAGTGGATGATCCTCCTTGAGATTCACTTGTTGGTGTTTCAGAATCTTCTTCCGTCCTTGATCTTTTCCCACTACTTTTACTACTAACATCACCAGTTGGTTGTTGATCCAATTGTTTTTTTTTTGATTAGTTTTTACCACTTGCTTCCACTTGTTATACTTTCTTAAAATTTTCCATTGCTCAATCAAGTTAAAGTTACCGTGTTTTCTTTGATGGATTAAATGCGCTTCTTTAAGCACATCTTCGTCTGTCGTGCCACTCTTCTTCCTCCTAAGAGCCTCATCATAACTTCCAAACCACTTCAAACATGCTGGAGCAACTCTACCCCAACGACATTTAAGCATGTCGGCGGTTCTTCGTGGGATCAGATCACTAGTGGAAAAAAATGTATTTGCTGCTCATCATTTGCTGCGGTTTTTGTGTATTAGAAGCAAAAAATAGGAAAATGTATTAGAAAAAAAAAATATATCCTAATTGCTGCGGTTTTGCAGTTGACCGCAGCAAATAACCTTTCATATTGCACTAATTGCTTTGGTTTTTCCACAACCGCAGAAAATACTTCTTCAAAGTTTGATTAATTGCTCCGATTATGCTTGAACCGCAGCAAATAACTTTTCACATTGCACTAATTGCTCTGATTTTTCCACAACCGCAGCAAATACTTCTTCAAAGTTTGATTAATTGCTCCGATTTTTGTTTTGAACCGCAGCAAATGACCGTTGGAAAAAAATGAATTTTGTTAAAACCCGCCAGTTTCTGTTTTATTCGCATATCTTCTCAAATACGTTATACAGTTTGCTTTGTTCCTCATTGAAAAAACGCTTCATCTTCATCTTCATTTGCTTCGTTCCTCTTCTTCATCTTCACAGACGTATAAGATTAAGCATCAAGATCATTTGTGTTCGTTTCTTGTGTTCATCTTCATTTTCACAAACGGTCATTAGCTGTTATTCATCATTCTTGTTGCTGTTCATCTTCACAAACGGTCATTTGCTGCTGTTCATCATTCTTAGCTTGTTGCTGTTCATCTTCACAAACGGTTTCTGAAGGTAAATCCTTACTTCTGTTCTTGTTCATCATCAAACTTCGAATTTTCATAAACCTACTTGTTGCTTCTGTTCTTGTTGCTGTTCTTGTTGCTTCTGTTCTTGTTGTTGTTCTTGTTGCTTCTGTTCATCTACTGTACGTGTTCTTGTTCATCATCATCATCATTCTTTATTTTATAACTCAAGCTAATTTATTTTTTCAACTTTTCTTTTGCTACTATGATTTTCAATAATTTTTAATTCACTATCTGGTTTTTAATTAGTTTGCAGTTTAAAATTGATTTGATTTAGACTAGATTAGACTTGAAAATAAATTGATATAATTTACATAAAGTGAAAAGTTACATGTATAATTATATGTCTAAGTGCTGAATACAAGTAATTTAAGTTGAAAACGAAAACCTATTAATAAAGATGCACAATAATTTAGAATGGAAATGGAATAAGTTGATATAACTCATGACTAAAGGAATTAGAAATATGACAAGAATTTATTCATTCACTAATAAAATTAGAAAAGGAATTTGGAATTGAAATCTATGTAGTCTTAAATCTGAAAACCAAGTATTAAGTTCTAAAAGTTTGTAAAAGAATAAACAAAGACAAATTTATGCTATCTTAAATAGTTTATATTTTTGTAATTCAAATTTTTTGAAATTTTATAATCAAAAACTTAATATATAGAGATTTTATAATCAAAAAATTAATATATAGAAAGTTGATTCTTGTATCAGCTAAAGAGTAAAAATAACTTTTTACGTAAATTTTTTAAAACGATTTTCGTCTAATCTTTACTTTTCTTAGTTTACCCAATAATCTAAAACTAATAGCTATGAGTGAGACAATAATGATTCAAACATTAATAAACACATTATCATCCGAAACTTTCATCCATCGATTCATGATTGAGGTATGTATTAACTTCTGAACGACATTTGGAATACAATGCATTGGGTCAACCCTGCGGAAAATGGCGTAGGCAATATGGAAAACAAGTAGGTCTATGTATCCGCAAGCTTTCCATATTGCACGCATGGAACGAGGTTCCAGAGGGTTTGAAGAACTCTCTATGGCATGATACTGTGGTAACCAACTTTACTATTTTTACTCATTTATTTTCATTTTAAAATTAATTTGATTGATAGTAATAAATATAAATTTTTTTGTAGAATCTTTTCCACATCGAGAGCGATGAGGACAAGAAGAATGTGTTTCTTTCAGCTGTTGCTGAAAGATTCAGAGATTTCAAATCCAAGCTAGTAACTGGCTGGATTACGAAGAGTCGTGCCCGTACGACCAAAAAGGTCAAAATGGGAAACGAAGGTGGAGAGCAAGCACCTTCGAAGATGCCCTACGAAATATGGGGTCACATATCGAAGAGGGATTGGGAGGCCTTTGTTGCCAAAAGAACAACTCCCATAGAAGTTGTAAGTATTTCATATTATATTGTAGTTTACCAATTTGAATTTACTTCTTTTGATTCAGTCATTAAACTAATACATGACATTCGATTTCTATTGATTAATTAGGAAAAGCGTGGTAAAGCTTCTGATTCTGCAAGCAAAAGAAAGTTTTACCATCGCTTAGGCCAGAAAACGTACGATGAGGTCCGAAAAGAGTAGGTGGATGCGGGTTTATACCCCAATCAAAGTTCATCCACGCCCTCATCTATGACTACCTCCGCATCCATGAATACTCTTGCTGCAGATCGGGTGCGTGATTGGTATTGCGGGCTTCATTCCCGAGATGTAAGTGGTAAATTTACCATTAATGATCCGGGAACGAAGAAGGTTGCTGATGCTGTGGTGAGTTTTGAAATTATTAAGTATATTCTTCATTTGTTTTGTAATCTTTGGCTTTGATGTAATTATACTAATTACTATATATGTCACTTTTTATTTGAACAGATGGGCTGGAAGGAAAAAGAAGCTACGGGGGAGTTCAGCCCAATAGGCAATGTTGACGCATTGCATATGGTCTTAGGGAAAGACCACAGTGGGCGGGTAGTCGGAAAAAGAGGCGTCCGCGTGGGGTTACAGAAGGCATTCGGCAAAGAGTGTGTTGCTACTCAATCCCGAACGGCACTGCGGGAAGAAGTAGCAACCCTCCAAGCGGAGATTACGAAGGACGTTCTCGCCAAGCTGGCCGCCGTGTTGCAGAAGATGGGAGCACCCATTGTGGACTTGGCAAACCTGATTGTCGAGGATCAGGAAAGTGAACATGGGGATCCTAACGCTTTGGTCGAGCTAACACCCGAGCGCATTACCCCCGTAGCACCCCAGCTCATGACTAATACCCCTGAAGGGGAAAACACCACACCGGAGAACATAAACTTCGTTGCTCAAAATCCGGAGCCAACTCCGAAGCCAGTGCTACAGGTAAATATTTTTTAAATATATAAGCACTTATTAATTTAAATTGCAACGCGTAATTAATATTTTATTATGATGCTTATTATACTAAACGACATAATTTTCAGGAGGCGACTCCTTGATCTCTTAGCTGGCTCAGTTAGGTGTTGCTAGTGATGGCGACTTAACTGAGGTTGCATATGGTGTGGCCCAGCCAAATAAAGAGGGCCAAATAGTGCATTCAATGTCTGTTACAAGTAGCCACATCAGTGTGGCCGTGGAGACTATTGTAAAGGGGTTTGAAGATTTCTCACTCCCAATTCCAATGCCAGCATGGAGCCTTGAGAAACTATCAGACGCCCTAGGTAGTTTCGTCACATGGCCATATGCTTGGGTCCGATTCACTAACATGGTAAGAATCATTTGTACCTTATTTATTTTTTTTAATTGCATGCTCACACTAATTTAATTGTATAAATTGAAATAGCAAAAGAGTCCAAAGGGATCTTGGAGAGAGGTCGGTTCCTCAGCAAAGGTGTCGACTAGGTCAAAGTCGATGCCAAGCACTCCAATTTTGACTGATGAGGAGCTAAAAGATCTCTCTCAAGATTGCAAATGGCTGCATTATTGTGCATCTCGCATAAGTGAGGAGGACCCAATCATTTTGAACCTGCTGAAGGAGCAATACTGCTTTTTAGAGAGCCCGTTTGTAATTATTGGTCCTAGTGACATCGGGCAATTTTTGAGAGGAGAGATGCTGAATGTAGCTCTTTTCCATGTCTACATGAGGTGATGTTCATTATCTTACAAGTTAGGCATTGTTGTTTAATTGTTTTAATAACCGAATTACTAACAAAATTCTCTTATTTGTGAGTTTAGTGCGACTTACGAGGAGCTAAATTCTTGCCAACCTTCAATAAAAATCGGATGGTTTTGTCCGGAGTCGATTTCGGGTAGTAAATGTAGAAATGATCCAGATGACGTCAGAGCATACATTGAGACTGCTTTGACTAATTCCCTTGCATCTAAACACACATTCATTCTGGCTCCATATGTGGAAGAGTAAGTTTTATTTTTGAAATTGAACTTATCTTTTGATTTTTAAAGTCACCTAATCTCTAATTTGTTGATTTTAAATTTGTGTTTGTAGTTTGCATTGGATACTTTTGGTCATATGTCCTTTAACGAACACTGTGCACGTCTTCGACTCATTACAAAAACCTCAAAGCCCACCTCGCAACACAAAATTCAAAGCGTTGTTGAATGCGTACGTAATATTAATTATTTTACCAATTTGATTTAATTAAGTGTTGAATGCGTACGTAATATATATATATATATATATATATATATATATATATATATATATATATATATATATATATATATATATATATATATATATATATATATATATATATATATATACATATACATATATATATATACATATATATATATATATACATATATATATATACATATATATATATATATATACATATATATATATATATAAATAGTATTACTTTTCCCATGCGTTTCAGCGCAATGAAAAGAGTGCGTGGACAAATGGGATCTACATCCAGAGCCACATTTCCAAAATGGACAGCAATAAAGGTACACAAATTCGATTTTATGCGTTTTTAAGCGTTTTTGTCAATTTCGCGCGTAAAGTAGGTCAAACTTGGTTTGTTATGCACGAAACTTGGCACACAACACTATTTGGCATGTATTATTGTGTTGAAATGGTTAGAATTGAAAATAATAGTCATATGCTAGAAACTAGAAGTTAAGTTGCGATTTTAAGGGTTTTTAAGCGTTTTTATCAATTTCGCATGTAAAGTAGGTCAAATTTGGTTTGTTATGCACGAAACTTGGCACACAACACTATTTGGCATATATTATTGTGTGGAAATGGTTATAATTGAAAATAATAGTCATATGCTAGAAATTAGGTGTTAAGTTGCGATTTTAAGGGTTTTTAAGCGTTTTTGTCAATTTCGCGCGTAAAGTAGCTCAAACTTGGTTTGTTTTGCACGAAACTTGGCACACAACACTATTTGGCATATATTATTGTGTTGAAATTGTTAGAATTGAAAATAATAGCCATATGCTAGAAATTAGAAGATAAGTTGCGATTTAAAGGGTTTTAAGCGTTTTTGTCAATTTCGTGCGTAAAGTAGCTCAAACTTGGTTTTGATGCGAAACCGGGGCTGATTAAGGCCTTGGTTATGCAAGGATTAATGTTTTGGGTAAGCTTTGATTAATGTCACAGAGAAAAACTACAAATGATCATGAAAAGAACACGAAACAACCACAAACACTTAAACAATTGTGATCTAGCAAACTGTCGAGCAGCCCTCCTTCAGCTCAGCTTCTAAGAGTCCACGGGGATTGTTAGAATGGTTTTAGGACCTTGATAGCTAGATCCAAGTACCAATATTCCATTTCCACTTTAGCCTAGGTCCTGGATGCATAGGTTTGGTCTCCACGTGTCGTGCAAGGTGGTCTGGTCACTAGTTTGCTGCTGTGTCAATTTCGCGCGTAAAGTAGGTCAAACATGGTTTGTTATGCACGAAACTTGGCACACAACACTATTTGGCATATATTATTGTGTTGAAATGGTTAGAATTGAAAATAATAGTCACATGCGAGAAATTAGGTGTTAAGTTGCGATTTTAAGGGTTTTTAAGCGTTTTTGTCAATTTCGCGCGTAAAGTAGCTCAAATTTGATTTGTTATGCACGAAACTTGGCACACAACACTATTTAGCAGATATTATTGTGTTAAAATGGTTAGAATTGAAAATAATAGTCATATCCTAGAAATTAGGTGTTAAGTTGCGATTTTAAGGGTGCGTTTTTGTCAATTTCACGCGTAAAGTAGCTCAAACTTGGTTTGTTTTGCACGAAACTTGGCACACAACACTATTTGGCATATATTATTGTGTTGAAATGGTTAGAATAGAAAATAATAGCCATATGCTAGAAATTAGAAGTTAAGTTGCGATTTTAAGGGTTTTTAACCGTTTTTGACACTAACATCTATTTTCTCTTAGTGCTTTCAACAACCTTCTTCTTCCGTTGACTGCGGCTACTACGCGCTAAAGTATATGGACGATATTATAAAATCCGTGAAGGACTTTGGAGTCGAAAATATAGATGCCGTAAGTATTTGTTACGTTCTTAATTAAATATATTATTGGTAAAATCTAACGTTTCTATATTAATCTTTTATTTTTATATTATATATAGGTTTTAAACGACATTT
Source organism: Amaranthus tricolor (assembly GCF_026212465.1). Lineage (NCBI taxonomy): Eukaryota > Viridiplantae > Streptophyta > Magnoliopsida > Caryophyllales > Amaranthaceae > Amaranthus > Amaranthus tricolor. The sequence continues at coordinate 17,285,724 of NC_080055.1, forward strand.
CGCGGGAAACACGCTCTTTGAGAAGTGAAGAGATACGCGAATTAAAAGACAAGATTGCCGCGTATCTTGCTAATATTTGTCCTTGATAAATTGTAATTAGTATAGATTATTTTTTATACTTTAATGTATATTATATATATATATATATATATATATATATATATATATATATATATATATATATATATATATATATATATATATATATATATATATATATATATATATATATATACATATATATATATATATATATATATATATATATATATATATATATACATATATATATATATATACATATAAATATATATATATATATATATATATATATATATATATATATATATATATATATATATATATATATATATACATATATATATATATATATATATATATATATATGTATATATATATATATATATATGTATATATATATATATATATATATATATATATATATATATATATGTATATATATATATATATGTATATATATATATATATATATATATATATATATATATATATATATATATATATATATATATATGTATATATATATATATATATATATATATATATATATATATATATATATATATATATATATATATATATATATATATATATATATACATATATATATATATATACATATATATATATATACATATATATATATATATATATATATATATATATATATATATATACATATATATATATATATACATATAAATATATATATATATATATATATATATATATATATATATATATATATATATATATATATATATATATATATATATACATATATACATATATATATATATATATATATATATATATATATATATATATATATATGTATATATATATATATATGTATATATATATATATATATATATGTATATATATATATATATATGTATATATATATATATATATATATATATATATATATATATATATATATATATATATATATATATATATATATATATATATATATATATATATATATATATATATATATATATATATATATATATATATATATATATATATATATATATATATATATATATATATACATATATATATATATATATATATATATATACATATATATATATATATATATATATATATATATATATATATATATATATATATATATATATATATACATATATATACATATATATATATATATATATATATATATATACATATATATACATATATATATATATATATATATATATATATATATATATATGTACGTACATAATATTATATTATATATACGAGCGAGAGTTTATTATTACAAAGATATTATTATTGATTATCTGTGATTATCATTGGATTAATCACTGTTATTACATTGTATTATTATTGGATTATTATAAGGATAAAACGGAAAATGGAAAAAAAAAATAGAAGTATTTGCTGCGGTTAGTGGCAAAACCGCAGCAAATAATGCCCCACTTATTTGCTGCGGTTTTGCCTCTGACCGCCGCAAATGATGCCCCACTTATTTACTGCGATTTTGCCCATGACCGCAGTAAATTATACCCTTTTTTGCTGCGGTTTTTAACCGCAGCAGTTAAAATAGGCTATTTGCTGCTATCACTATTGTTTGGGGCCAAAACCGCAGCAAATAATGGCAAAAAAAACCGCAATAAATGAGGTTTTTTCCACTAGTGGATGGGGTCGTTCCATCCTTGCTGCTTCAATAGCTTCCTTAACTTTCTGCCACGTCACTCTTATCTTTTGGTTGGTGCTCACAATTGGATCTGTACTTGTGTTCATGACTGAACATTTGAGAGCAATATCTTCAATCCAATCGCAACTTTTCTTTGAAGGTATAGGGGCTTCATCATTATAATTAGGTAGCTGTTGAGATGGTTGAACCAATTGAGTGAAGCTCGGTGGTGAACCAAATTGTGAAACTAGATCTTGAAATGATGGTTGGGTGTAAAGACTAGCATCAACATGATGAACAAAATTTCCTCCATCTTCACCATATTGATCATCTTGATCATTTCCTTCATTTTCATCATCATCATCATCATCATACTCTATCTCATTTTCGTCTAAACTTTCACCCCTTATTGGAGTTGGATAGATATCAATATTAGAGTTGACATTGTGAGATTGATGATGGTGGTGAAACATAGTTTGAGAATTTTGGGTATTTTGAGGAACATAATAAGATGAATTTGGGATATTTTGAGGAATATATAGTAAGAAGAATTTGGAGTATTTTGAGAAAATGGAGGATTAAACGGAGGATTTTGATACTGAATTTGAGCACTTTGATTGTTAGAAAATTTTTTTCTTGGTTTTTTTTACAGGATTTCTTCCACAGTTTGGGTTATTTGAATCCATATTTTTTTTGGGATTTTTGAAATGATTAGTTTGGTATTTTTTTTAAAGCAAAAAAAGTAGGAAAATAAGAACAAAATATGTAAAAATAAAATTATGTCAAAAAATATCAATATGGGTCTCATTTTATAGATCTCGAAAAAATATGACCGTTGGTATAATTTTTTTAAAAAAAAATTATTTAAATACGAAAATAGCCGTTAAAGGCAAAAAACGGGTATTTTTTCGCTGCCCAATGAACAAGCGACACGTGGAAATGTATGCATGGGGCTGTCAGAATCTTGTTTTTTCTGATTTTTTGGGCCAATGGGTGCGTGACACGTGGCAGATTTGTTAAAAAAAATTGGTGACCGTTCTGTTTCGCGGGTTACACAATGACTCTTTTTTGCAACCTTTTGCCAACCCACCTCAATTAAGGTTACCAATAAGAGTAAATTTACTCTAGTTTGGTCATGTGATCTAAAATTAGATCACCATTACTCATGCTCTTAAACCCTTACTACTATTCACTACTGTTTCTAAACCAAAATATTCTGATTCAAACCGAATTCCCTCCCCTACTTTCCTTGCTTCATTGTTGTCTCTTCTTTGTTACTCTATAATTACGATCCAAAGGTTACTCTATATTTCTCAATTTTTGTTCAATTTTGTCTACACAATTTCATGTCTCTTCTTTGTTCAATTTTGGTCCTTTCTTTGTTCGATTTGAAGATCTTATAATATTTTCTAGATTTCACCATCTACCATTGTTGATATTGAAACTTAACATCAAATTATTTAATTATTTGGCATTATCATTATTTTCCGATTCATTTTGCAATTTCCAACAATAGTCTGATATCTCAATATCAAATTACTTGCTATGCATCATGATTGCCAAAGATAACTAAAACAAGTATAACAACAAATCTTGAAATAATACCTTCGTGTTCATGAATGAAGGTTCATGGATGATAGAAAAAATGAAATAAAATAATAGGAAAAGAAAAAGGTTATGAATAAAAATCTAGGGTTTATATTAAAGTTGAATAGATAAAACAAGAGATATTTTATTGTAAAAGACTTATAGTTGCAAATCTTTAAAAAAACTCCACAAAATAACATTGTACTTTTTGAATTCAAGCTGCCGTAACATTATGAACCAAAAATTGTTTAATTTTCTATTATTTTGGAAAATTTCCTTGTTGCCCTTGTTTTCTTCTTGATCTATCTTCTCCATCTTCATCCATCTTCTTCTTCCCTCCATCTTTTTCTACTCCTCTCACCATCTCCATTTTTAGTTGCCAAATCATCTCTATCTCCGTCTTAATTTGGAATTCATGGTGTTGAGCAGAAATTTTATTATCTTTCAACTTCTTTGAATTACTGATTGAGCAGAAATTTTTTATGCCAACTATTTAAATTCTTATGAAATGAAATAGGAGTATCCAACTTCATTACAATTTGCATATGTATATCCTGGAATTTTCCCTACTCTATTTGATTTTGAACATTGATGACTTGGTTGTGTTCTCAAAATTTTCTCAATTACTGTTTTGCTATGCAGAAGAGTATGTGATCCACAACCATATCCATTAGATAACATAAAGAAAGAGCATATATGTGGTAGGCCACTAGGCCTTAGATTCGACAAAAAGACTGGTGATCTGTACATTGCAGATGCCTATTTTAGATTGATGAAGGTAGGTCCAGAAGAAGGCGTGGCCACTTCACTTGCGACTCAAGTAGAATAAGGAGCTCCTTTAACATTTACAAATGACTTGGATATATTAAATTAGGCTGGACTTATTGTGAATGCCAGCATATTAACGGAGGATACAAGTGCACACACTTCATAAACCAAGGAGATATATACCATCCCAAAACCATATGGCAGTGGGAAGAAGGTCTCTAATAGCTTATAAAGCGTGCACACCATTTTCAATTTATCGATGTGGGATAACTCATCCCAACACCCCCCTCACATGCGAACCCCCGACAAGTTCGCATGTGGGAGTAATCAATTAGGGTAGGAACGCCATTCTTTTCGAACCTACTATTTTTAAATTGTTGATTGAACCATCGGCTCGGATACCATGTTAAATTAGGTTGTGACAATTCGTCACATGATTTTTCACCGCGGCCCACTCGTGTGGACACGGGACACCCGTGGGCTCAAGCCTACAAATCCACGAGCCAAGAGCATTGAGTAGCTCTCAATACCATAAAAGGTCAATCGACAACATTCTGCTAAACACCATGAATTCCATATCAAGATGGAGATGTAGATGATTTGGCAACTGAAAATGGAGATAGTGAGATGAAAAGAAGAAAATAGATGAAAGAAGATAAACGAAAGAAGAAGATGGATGAAGACGGAGAATATGGATGAAGAAGAAAATAAGGGCAAAAGGAAAATTCTCAAGATAACTGAAAATCAAACGTTTTTTGGTTCATAATGTTACGGCAGCTTGAATTCCAAAAGTTCAACGTCATTTTGTGGAATTTTTTTTAAGATTTGCTATCTCAGGTCTTTTGCAATAGTTTGTACCTAACAAGTAGAATATCCCATAAAACAATTACCTCAATTGCAAGAGAGATTGAGCGCTTGTTTTGAATGAATGGATCATTGAACAGCAGCAATGGGGCTTTTCTTTTGAGTTAGTGAGCCGTGGGTTTCAAAATCTCAAAGTGTGTTGTTGTGTTCGATGCTTGAGCAAGCAACAATGGTAGTTTAAGTTTAACTTGAGGTGAGTGAAGAACAAGACTGCAAGAATTCAGAGGAAGAGGATTAAGGGTTTTCGAATGGAGGATATATGTGGGTTCTTGATGTGCACGGTTTAATTTTTGGACGAATGAGGATGGTGATGAATAGTAACATGGGAATTAGAAAAATTCTGGTTTTTGTTGTTTTGTTGTTTTGTTGTTTTGTCGTTTTTCTTTTTTTTTCTTTTTGCCAAATAGAAATAGAAATGAGATTAATAAGAAAACTAAAATTGAGTAAAAATAATTAAAATGAGAAAAAGGCAAGGAACAACTAAATAATTAAAATAGAGCTAATATTAATCATATACTTGGACCCAAATAACCTTATCTTCTTGCTATTTATTTAAAATTCTACAATTCTGAAATATTGATTTCTCAAATGTTACACTTGAGTCTTTGTGTTTTGACATCAACTTGATTTTAATCTTTCTTGTAAATACATATTTGTATAGTAAGTGAATAACTACAAAATCTATTTTCATCAAGAATTCTCCTACATGCACTAAAAGTAGACTCCGACGTAATGGTGAATTCTCAGTAGTATTGGAAATTTTTTATTTTTCTTCCCACATTCTAAAACATTAAAACAATATGGTGTTATTTCATAACGATGTTTTAGATAATTATCTATTTCCATATATGAAGAGGATGAGAATGAAGAAGGTCCTATAAGACTATAATCTTGACTAATTAAGTTAGCTATGATGGGATAAAACCTAGTGTGACGTACTAAGGCACTAGCATTCCTAGACATATCGTTGTTAGTGTTATATACGGTTGTATAAAAATCAAAACAATTTCCTTATAGCGGCCTACAGTTTCCAACATAATAAAATCCATATCACTTTGCGGAGGACCTACACAATTATAATAATAGCCTATCAATTTGAACATATTTTTTTTCTCTTAAGACCAAACTTTAAAATTACTGTAATTCCATATATATATATATATATATATATATATATATATAAGAAAAATCAATAAAATACGTTATCCACTTATCTATCATTCTCTTTAGTATTGACGTTAAGAATTTATTAGAACCGTCATTGTTGACGTGCACAGCTAGTATAGGCTCTAACGACTACTTCTCCAACAGCTAATTTTGATGGTTAAGGAGAATTAGAAGATTTAGTAGAACCAAGTGATTTTTGTTCAGTTTCGAGTCTATTCCATTAAACCATACGATTCGGCTCCCCTGGATAGTTCTTGTTCACGATTTCAGTTCAAATCCCTCTGTCAATTTTGGTTCAAATGTTGTCATTGGTTCCATTAAATGAGATTTCGGAACCTTCATAGATTTGCGGGTCAGATCAATTCCAGTTCGAAACGATTCTTCATCGTTTCGTGATCGATTTGGTTTTAGGTAACCCGTCTACGGCCATCACTAGTTGGTAATGTTCCCTCTTTCTTTTTTATTCTTCCAATTTATTTTCTTTAAAAAAAAATTCATAAAATTCTTTTTATCATCAATTTTCCCATTTGACATATTTAATTGGTTAAAAATAACATCATATGCCTAATACATTTTTTTATCATAGTTTTCTAAGGACGGAATACGCTGGGTACGATGATAATGATGATAATAATGATGATGTCTAATACATTTTACTAGAAGGGCATCACATATTTAAATTTTTAACTGCCAAAATTTTCTTGATTCATTAATGGCACTCCTCCCTTCTTTTTACTAAACCCTTTACGCTTGTAACGCAACAACCCACACCGTGGATAGTTTTCTAAGTTTTCATTTTCATTCCAATATAATACACAACTAGTGAGACACGCATAATTTTTTTTAATACTTTAAGCCCAAAGGACTAATGATATTTTTGGCATAATATGTCGCTTTTGGAGTTCATTTCTATGAGGAAACATCACGTAATGTTTTTCATAACATTATGAAACTAATATCACTCAAATTGAACTTTGACTTAATGTTGAAAATTATCAACACGATTGTTAGTTTGGTAAATTTTGCACATCCAGGGTACAAAGGCATTTGAAAAGCCTCTATTAACAAGTCAACAACACAAGAACGTTTCACTAACTCGTCCTCAACCTCCTTCATCATCTCATCAACACAATATGCATGCTCATTGACATTTTCTTCATCTGTCTCATACCCATTAGAATAATTTTCCTTCGTAAACTCTCTCACACCATGCCAAACCCGATCATGATATTGATGCCTAAACCTATGCCAAAGTATGTGCTTCCTATGAATGTCAACACTAGGCCTATTCAAAACAAAAGACCGATCTGTTTGACCTGACCCGTTGACCCGTATTTTAATTGGCGGGTCACAAAACGGAAAAAGTTATACATTACGGGTCGGATCATGGACCACAAAATAATTTTATTTGATCTGTTTATTAGAGGGGGGATTTTTTAAGGGTATGTAATTCTTCTAAAGTTACCATCAAGTTTTTCAAGTATTAAACCTCATCAAAAATGTCATTTGAAGATCCGCCACTTATTTGTTTCCTAATGTTAATTTAAACAATAAAAGTAATTCTTATACTCTCTCTGTTTTTTTATGATTGTCCATTATTGACTTTTAGGCAAAATTTTAAAAAGGAATCTTTACTTAATATAGAACATTATTTAAAAGAAAAAATAAAATGTCTATTCATGTTTTGGAAAGATAAAATCAGAAAAACAAATAGATATGATAATCATTACTAATCATTAATATGGTAATCCATGTCTTATAATAATCTCGTTTTCTATTAGTTAGTTGAATGCTAACATAAATTACTTAAATATTGGTTAGTTGAATACTAACATAGATTACTTAAACATAGAGTACAATGAGTATGAGGATAGTTTTAGAAAAATTTATGTCCAAATAAAGAATATGATTTTAAAGTGGACAAACTTATAGAACTACTCGTTTAATGTGGACAAACAAAAAAGAACAGAGGGAATAGTATCAAGCTTCATAGCACTGGTGGAAAAATTATATGTTACATGTTATCTTGCTATGGTTTTTTTAATATATGGTAATAGTTGCTACGTCACTATTATTCGGTGAATATGGGGATATTGTGATGCACTGATGGTTGCAATGGATTTTTGAGTTATTAGGTAAAAATATAAAATAATAATTATTATTATACTATTATTATTTTTCGAAATATAAATATATTATAAACAATGAAACATTATGCACTGGTTTTTAAAATAGATATAAAGTCTCATTCTATATATATATATAAATGAGACTTTAAGCTCCCATTCTATGAAAACTAGAGCAAATAAGGGTATTATTTAAAGTCCAAAAAAAACATAACATATAATGTTTTTTCTTCTAGTGTAGAAACTACATTAGAAAAATCTTTAACTCGTAAAACTCTTTCTTAGCATATTTCTTAATCCTCGGAGAATAGTGTTACCACTTTTATTTGAGGATTTAGCATAATCTTCACACCCTTAAGTAGTTTATTAAGAAAATGCTTAATAAATATGCCTAAAAAATGCTCGAAAAGTAGAATACTTAAAAAAAAAAATTTTAAAGAAGTTAATTAATTTGTGGGTCCCACTCACAAAGAAAAAGACGAGTTGCGGCAATTAAATAGGTTTGTTAAAATAGACGAAATTTGAAAATTTGAAATTTACCTACAAAATAATTTTTAAAGGCAAGCTAATCATGCTAACCCGTCTAAACCCGTCTATAAATTAAACAACTCTAAGGCATACTAAACAAGATTTAAAGAAATCAACTTTAATGATTATTCTGCTTAATGAAGCAAAATAACCATAATGTTTAATCTTATCTACTTTTTTTTACCTCAATTACACTAGAAGTCTCCATACGAGTATAGGGGAAAGTTTTAGTTATAGTCCCTCCTATTCATCTATTGTGTCCTATTTGACTTTTCAGCATATTTAGATGGTTAAATGGGACCACATGTGAAAGAAAAAGTATAGTATTTTTAAATTTTAATTGAGGTAAAGTGGGGTTAGTAGGTGTAAATGTTTGAAAAAGGTAAGTTTAGTAAGGGTAAATTGGTAAAGTTAACATACCCTAAATAGAATTGTGACATTTAGGATGATTTGACCAAATAAAGAAATGAGACACTTACGATGAATAGGAGGAAGTAAAATTTTGGATAGAGGTGTTTATTCTGCCCTTTGGATCAATTTTTAGATACGATGTTTTTAGGTCGGATTAAAATGGGATCTTGACTCAACAATGACTTTTATATCATTCCATGTAAATCTATTTTTGATGATGGGTAAAAGTCGGGTTTAGTTATACAATATCGAGCAAATGTTGGGTTGGGTCTATTTTGAACACCTTTGATCTCGAGTCGGATTAATTTTGATTCTTGAACATATATAAATATCTTAACAATTTAATTTTGATTTTTTTTTATAGGAATTATTTTCGCTTAGGTCGGGCTATACTCTATTTTAGGTAAATCAAATCAATTTTGAAGAGTCAGGCCTTACTTACACTATTAAATAGGGCTGTAAATGTGGTCAGAAACCTGTTTTACCGACTTGTTACCGACCGATACCGAACCCGTTTTTGACCGAATACAAGTGACCAGATACCGACCGCTACCGAACCCGAATGGTGACCAAAACCGTTTCCGACCTGTTTTACACATACCGAAACCGACCGGTACCGAACCTGTTTTAAACCGAAAATCGTTTTCGACCTGTTTTTATCATACCGTGACCGACCGATACCGAACCTGTTTTCAGACCGAAACCTGTTTTCGACCCGCTTAATACCCGTTTTTAACCGACCGTTTTTGACCGAATCTATATTGTACCGAACCTGTATTATACCGAACCTGGAACCTGTTTTGTACCGAACCTGTTTTGGACCGAACTTATCTACATAATTCTTCTAAGTTGTCAAAATATAATAAAATTTTATATAAAATAATTAAATTAAACTTAATTATATTATTTCTATATGATAAAAATTAAATTAAATATAAATTTTTATAAAATAAATATATAAATTATAAGTTAATATATATTAACTCAGTAATTTAGTAAAGCCTTTTTCTTTTCTAAAAAATTAAGTATAAATTTTACAAAACTCAGAAATTGCAAAATTGCATAAACATAGTTCATACTTTGCAACTAGACCTGTCAAACAGGTCGGACGGGTCGGGTTGTATAAAAATATTTTCGGGTTCGGGTTGAACGGGTTTAAAAAATTACGGTTTCGGGTTTTGACTACCTTGTTTAAGACCCTAAGTTATCGGGTTCGGGTTGACCCAACGGGTTTTGCACTTTTTTGAAAAAATAATTTACGTCAATGATAATATATTAATATGTTATGTAGTGTACCTATTACGATAATATATTAATATGTACCTATTACGATAAAATTGTAACTTATATAGAGTACATATCAAAAGTTGCATGAAACAGAAAATAAAATTAGTTCAACAAAGTATGACAATTACAATTTAATAAACTTGTTCATAGTCTACTATTTGATAATCTAAGACAACATTTACTAAAAATCATCATCTTCAAGAATTTCAACTCCGCTCTCTTCTACGCCGATAACTTGAGGTTCTTTGTTTGGATCCCGCAAAATCGGAATTTCAACACCGTCTTCAAGAGAATTGTTATCTTCACACAAATAAAAAACGAACTATTTAATTAGCTATGAATCTCTTTATTTCTCAAAATGCAAAAAAAGAAAGACAATGAAGCAACATTACACTTAAATTTAAAAATCAATACCACTTTTGAACACCATACCGCAAAACAAAATGAAGCAAAATCACAAATATTAGTTTCACCTTTGTGCATTAGTATGTTTATAAATGTTTCAGATTTGTTTTATGTTATGCTTAAATAAACCAAATAATAAAGCTACCAAATTTTATGCATTAGTATGTTCTATGAAATCAGTAAGTTTTGAACCCAAATTCTCTGCAAGATTTTAAAGCTACCAAAATAATCCAGAACAATCAGGAAATATTTTAAAGCTCTGAATCAGCAAACATGGCTCAGCAAGCATTAAGCAAATATGGGATGTGCAAATATTTACTTACAATCCAGAACAATCCAGAACAATTTTATTAATGGGCACAACAAAAACAAACAGGAAAGCTACCAAAATAAGATCAAACAACAATTTAGTAAAGCTAAAGAACAAATGCTTGCTATACAGTATTCACAAACACAAAGAACAAGAATAAAGAAAGTTAATTTAGAAACATGAAAAAATCCATTAAAACCCCAATTTAGTAAAGCTAAAGAACAAAGAGCAAAAGCCCATTAAAACCATAATTCAGTACCAATTCAATAAAGCTCAAGAAAAAATTCACAAAAACCCAAAATTAAATGACCAAAAAATCAAAAGGATATGGAGTACATTCATTAATAGAATTACAAATGCACCATAATGTAAAAATATATAGAGTAATATTTGGTAGAACAAACACAAAATTCAACCAAGAAATAACAAGAACCCATTAAAATCAACCCAGTAAAGTTCAAGTTCAAGTTTAAACAGGAAAGCTACCAAAATAAGATCAAACAACAAAAACCAAGCACCAAAATATAATTAAATTTAAACAATTTCTTCGAAAAACAAAAACCTTGAAGAAGCTAACCCAGAAAAAGTCAAGAGGAAGATGACGGCGAGTGAGGAACATGAAAGCGATCTTAGGAGGACCAACGAAGAAACTGGAACCTACACGCCGAGAAATTCGCGAGGAATTCGAAGAAAACATCGATTCATACTAAAATTAACTACAAGTCAACAAGTAAACAAATGAAATTGGTACTTCAAATTTAGGGCCGGAGATGATGATGACTGGGAATGGAGATGATGAAGAAGAAGGAAGGCTGAGGAATGAGGATGAAGAAGAAGGAAGGAGAACTGCAGATTAGGGCCGGCTGAAATAGTGAAATGAAATAAAGCGTCTTTCCTCTTTTAATTTTTAGGGCCGGCGACGTGGCACAATCTTGACCACTGATATGATATTACCATTATAAATCCAACGGCTTAAACCCGTTATCCGTGTGCTATCAATATAACCAATAACATTTTATCATCAAATTGGACAATTATATGATTATATCTAAAATAATTTATTTGAGTAATATAAATATTTTATATCAAATATTAAATATTTTTATTATTGAATTTGGTCAAATTACATAATTTAGGCTATTTAATTCAAAGTAAAAAAAAAGGTGGAGTACTACACTAGTTTCATTTACTATAATCTATAATAGATCGAATTATGATAAGTGAACTTTGAATTACGATCGATTATTAATAATAGCCTATAAATTACTTTAGAGTTTAGAGTATTCAAGATCAATAATAACTAATAACTAATAGTAATAAGTAATAACATTGAGTTAACAGTCAAATGTCAATGATAGTCTATAAGTCTATAACTATAACTCTATAAGTCAATGATAGCCGAAAAATAACCGATCCGAAATACAACCGAACCGAATAACACCCGTCCGAAACCGACCCGATCAACCGAATGAACACCTCTAATTATGACCGATCACATTAGTTGAAAATAACACACCCCATGGACAAACGAAGGTCAATTCAATCAGTGATGAAGATATATTATTAAGACAATCTAACAAACTTACATTGTGACATTAATAACATATTATTGTTGTAAATTGTAATTGTCTAATTGATATTAGATGAAGTCGATCAATTAACATGTTATGATCTATTAATTAACTTAGACGGAGTTGATTAGTTGAATTTGATGTCATAAAACTCATAACCTAACGACATCTATAAAACTTGATGTGAGGTTCCACCTTCTATATATCATTCCCATCATGGATAAACGCATGATCAATGACATTATGAGGCAACACGATGCGATTTTTTACCAAATTGGAACAGAATAATTGGAACATAATTGAACTGAATTAAATCATGGTTTAAACGAATTGAACTGAACCGATATCAACCAAATTAACCGGAATATCAGTTTAACTGAATTGAACCGAACCGATACCAACCAAAACTGAACTGAACAGAACTGAATCCCGGTTCAACTAAATTGAACTGAACCGATACCGACCAAAACCGACCGATTGTGACCGACCGATTCTGACCCGCATACCGATTGTGACCGACCGATTACCGATTTTGACCGCCCGGTTATGATCTGTATACCGATTACGACCTGCAAAAAACCGTTTTTGACCGACCGAATGTGACCTGTTTCCGGTAATGACCGGACCGAAAAATACCGGACCCATACCGACCGACACCCGCAACCAGAAAAAAACCGGATTCGACCGGATACCGAATAAACCGACCGATACCGACCGGTACCGAAAGACTTATACGACCTGCTTTTGACCGACCGTTTTTTACCGAACCTGTTTTTGACAGACCTGTTTCCGACCTTTTAACCCGTTTTTACAGCCCTGCTATTAAACATGGACTTGTAGTGCTCAATTTAGAAGCATTGAAATAAAAGAACAATTGTTTCTCAAAAAAAAAAAAACTTAGTTTGAAAAAACAAAATTTTTAAAATAAGCATATCCAGTCCAAACCAAAGGTATGACATTTGTTCGCTATTAGTAACAACGAACAAATTAGAAAATGGTCAAGAAAAAAGTCAGACAACTCTGTACGCTATTGGTAACAGCGAATAAAGAAGTTTGACTTTTTTTTACCAGTTGTTTTGTTTGTTATTAATTACAGGGAACATACATGGGGTAAAACTAACAATATGTCTTCTTCTTTCCTATTTCCCCCAAATCAGTAAACCCTAAGTTTTAAAAAAATTGACATTTCACCTTCAAAATCTCCACTAAAACTTCTTTAGTCTCTAAAATCACTCTTACATCTTTGAATTTAGTGAAGTATTCTAGAACATAGTTAGGTTGCTCTAAGGTAAAAAGTTGCTCAATTTATGTGTTTTTTTTATATTAGGGTTTTATCTATTGTCCTATGTTCAATCAAATATAGGTCACACATTTACAAAGTAATACTCCACTAGCTTATCCTCATTTTATTAAGGTACTTATTAGTTGATTTTAGTACTTAATGTATATTTTTTTGGAGCATAATTGTTGATGGTGAATTGTAGTTGTTCATGATTTTAGTAGTTATAATTAGTTTTGTTTAATGAATTACAACATGATGCTTATGTTTAATGTACTTGTTTTTTCATGAAATTGATAATGATGTTGATTTTATATGAATTTTAGTAGAAAATAACTTCATATCGTGTGATTATACCTTTTTTGGAATGGAAAAAATTCAAACAATAGGAATGTTGAGTATGTTGGTGTAAACATAAACTTTTCGTACGCAATTCGAACATGGACTTGAATGAATTATAACTTTATTTATGTTCAAGGATTGGGGTTAACTCAACAAGTACAGTGTGAATATACGTTTTAAATGATTTAAATGAATAATTCTTAGCTATCCTATGAGGCATTAGAGACTATATGGAAGCATTTAAGTCTATCCATATTCCTTCTTTATAGTTGTATGTAGAAGAAGTACCCTTAAGAAAAAAAAATTTGAAACGCATTAAGTTTTGAATGTAACTTTATTACTCCTTCCCCGATGCTTATGCCATTTTTAACCCTAGAAACTCAAAATCCCTTTGTTCCATTCTCCTCTTGTACTCCTATTGAACCTCGTAAATCCAACTTTCAAATGACATCAGGCTTAACTTAGGAGCAATAAATAAGCAAGTATATTTGGACTTGGATAATGAGAGTAGTTTATTTATGGAAGCTCCTTCTAAGGGCGATGTGGGTATAGATGAGGATGCCCTAGACAATGACTTGATGATAGGCAACATTCCACGATAGGCAACATTCCTCTAAACGTATGTTAGATTATAACACCCTTGAATTTCCAACCCCTTAAACGAAACCAGAATCGTGAAGGCAGGGAGGAAATTGGGGCGTTACATAAAAAGAAAAGGGAAAATAATTAAAATAGAAGTTAAAGATTAATTAAAAAGGTGAGTAAGTGGAAATTTCGGCAGCATCTCTTCTAAAAACTCAGAATGTGATAAGGATATATAAATGGATAACATAACTAAACTAATCTAAGGCCTTTAATGCCTTTCAAAAATACATCACGACGGAATGAATCATCGTCGGTTTCTCAAATCATCAACTCTAACGAGGATCGGGGTTCCAATGTTAACGCATCAATTTGACGGATACTAAAGAAGTATTCTCACTACTATACATCCAAAAACTACGCAGCGGAACTATGGATCATACAAGGAGTCACATGGCTCCATACGAAATAAAATTATACAATCCCAAAAGAAAACTTTACAAGTAAAATAGAAGCTACAAGCATTAGGCAATTTGTACACAATTGTTACGACCGTACTCCACTCTTTCCCCCAATGCAAAGTAAAAGAAGCTCCTATACCTGTCATGTCAAGCTATGATCGTCCTGCTGCTCAACATAATGACCATAGTCAGATGTGTCATAGCAGGAATATCATAGAGAGTCATGAACAAACAACAACAAACACATATACGTCAGTAATTAATGAACTTATAACAATTAGAGCCATTAATCAAAACTATAGACAACGATATAGTATGGCAATAACGAGTCTACTTATCTGTCTAAACACCTCCATTTACTCATAATTTCTCTTTCAAACTACTAATCTCTCGAAGTTTATTCAAAGGTAGTGGATCTTTCTCTGTTCATGGCATAGTGACACGGCCAAGGGCGTTATCAGCCACCCGGCGCCCATGGCTAAGTATGAGCTCATGCCCCCTCCAGCTGACCCTCTCGGGTCCTACCTTCGGAAAAACTAACACACTGGGGTACTAAACCAGTGAAGAGGCCACCATATTAGGGTTTGCAAGGCTCGCATGGCAACAACTCGGTCAAGGGGCGGTATCGTTCACCTGACGCCCTATGACCCAAGCATGCTCATACCCCCCTTACGGTTAGGGGTGTTCAAAAATATCCGGTTTGAAAAACCCAATCTAAAAAACCCGGTATCCGATTTTTAAAACCGAGTAAATTACCCGGTTTACCAAATTTGGATAATTCGGTTCGGGTTGGATACGGATCGCGAATTTTGGGAAACCGGGTACCCGGTATCCGGTTTTTAATATTTTTTTAAAAATTTTATTTTCAAAACCCTAAATCATGAATTTGGCTAAATCTACCTTTGGAAATCCCGTCTTCATTCTTGGCTTCTTGCTGGCCGTCATCTACTCATCTTGCTTCTTCTTCACCGCTGCTTGACTCCCATCTTCTTCAATCTTGCTGTCGTCATCTTGCTTCTTCTTCACCGTTCACGTTGAGACGTCGACAAGAATCCAGACCACTGCCATTCTTCTTCTTCACCGTTTTTAATTAGGTAAGTTTCGGGTTTTCGCCATTTTCGCCAGTTTCGCCATTTCGCATTTACTTGTTGATGCATTTTTCTTCATGAAGCTTAAAGATGCATTTTACAGTGTACTTATTTTCAAAAGCAAAAGAGGAATTTTAAGTAGTTATATGCATAAACATGTGTCTCTAGAAAGTTCATATTGTGTAGAAAGTTCAAGAATAATGGATTTTTCCAGGTCAACTTTCTATATACTTCTAATTGCTTTTTAATGAACCACTTCTCTTGAAGATCTAAAGCTATTTTGTAGAAATCATGGGAAAATACAACAATTAATTCATTAAGATATTAGATTATTAGTTTATTTGCATATAGTAACTTAGTTAACTTGAACTTTCATAGGAAATTAGCACTTGTATATTCAGCACCAAAAATTGGAAAACAAATTTTCTTGGATTGTCATGTAGCTATGGATTTTTTGACGTTAACAGGTCTTGTTGATTCTGTTTATAAGATGTTCCTTGAAGTACGAAGAGTAGACAATAGTTATTAGCCATTTAATTACACATGTATTTGAATTATATATAAAAAAATGTTAAAAGAAATAAGGAAAAAAAAGTTTTTTAACAAAATCGGGTATCCGGTATCCAATCCGATTTAAGCCGGATCGGATCCGTAACAGAATTTTAAGTATCTGGAAAATCGGGTACCCGGTTTTTCAGAACCGAGTCGACCCGGTATCCGGTTTTGAACACCCCTACTTACGGTGCTCCCGTCGGACCTCACCTAGGGGACTACTAAATCAACCGGACATAATCCAGTTGAGTCACGCCAACTAATCATAAATCAAGGCTCAATAAGTAGGGAATCACTTTGATACCACACACAACCATGGTGCGTTCTCTACTATTTAGAAATCTGTTCTCATAGTCTCCTAATGCTTTTATTCTACTTGCCTATATCACTATTATGACTATTCACTAGCATGGTTTACTTTCTGGCGTTCTATAATTCTAATGCGATGCATATAATCATGTAATATTGATAATACTTTGAAACGATGAATATAATAATTAATTACTGCGTGTACGTACCTACAAGCGTCACTGCACGACCAAAGTTACAAAAATCACCCAACTAAAGTTCCACTTTCCTCTTATGAACTGGGAACCTATACAAGTTAGGAATAGAACTAATAAGTTCTCTTAACTACTTTGTCTTACCAGCTAAAAGCCAAAGTGACTACTATCATCCATTCACCACATGTTTCCAATTACTTCTAGCACGTACGCAACTCATTTAGCACCAAACATAATCGTCAATTCAACAATAACACAAGTCTTTCCATCGACAAGGAATAAAAAGATTATGTCAACTGTTTCCTTACATCAACTAACTTTGAGTCATAAAGATTTACGTTACCACTTAATAGAATAACGCGTCACATTTAAATCTTACGGTGGTAATATAGCACTAATGGGATAATAACGACAATTCTTAAGGTTATCGAGTCACAACATCATTTATTACATTCTCCAAAGTTAGGAAGAACTATAATCAAATACCATGTAGCAACTCTCAACTATAAGTTGACACTATGGTCATAACTTTACTAAAACTATTTATTTACAACTTCAATAATCTAGCAAGGGTAGTCGTAATTCAAACAATCAAACCACAACATTTAACAACTATTACTCCCAATTGACAACTAACCATTACTACTTTCATACAACAACAGTTAATCAATCAAGTAGGCCTAAAAACAACTTGTAAGATTATCCAACAATCATCATACCACCTGTTGGCCTCTTAGGTTTTGATGATGACTTCACTTTTAATAAACAAACATATTTTAGAGATTGTTTTGTAGGTGAATATCCGATTTTGTTAATCGTTGATGAAGCCTATGACTTGGTTCGTGGAAGTTGTACATGTCTCAAATATCCAAAGAAGTTGGACAATTTCTTTAGAAGACAGTTTACTGTTCCTAGAGTTAAAGTCCTGACTAAAGTTGTAGATGGAGACAGTGCGCTGTTCCCCACGATACAGGTCTGGAGAAGACGTTGACTGGAAGTTATGAAAATTACGTTTTCTGTTTTTAGTTAATGTAAAAGGTTAAAAGTTTAATTAGTTGCTTAATTAAATTTATTTATTAATTGGCAAAAAGGTTCTTTTTAAACGCCTAAAAATATGGAGAAGACTTATTCTTTACTTTGAATTAGTCTCCTATAAATTCGGACACCCAAGAGATTTATTCTCTACTTTGAACAAGTCTTCTATAAATTAGGATCTTCCTAGTGACTCATGTACTAGTAACCGTACAAGAGAACCGTAGTCATTTTCCACCTCTACTTTCAATAACTTCCCAATTTCCTTTGGGAGCAAGTAGTAAATGGAAGTCATGGGGTGAGTGCACTACATGGAAATCGTGGGGTGAGTGCACTGTTGGCTGTTCCCTTTATAAACGAGGGAAGCTATGCTCAACCGATATCCATCTTAGAGTGTCCTTAAGGTGAGATCAAAATAAGAAAAATATTCAAAGTTATTTTAATGCCAATTAATTCATTATATTTTTCTTGAGCAACTACTTAATTTTAATCTTCTTAAGAATTGGCCTTGTAAGGGTAATTGAGTGTTTTTGTTGTAACTAGACTTAAGGGAAGTCTAGGGGAATAGAGAAGCTTCAAGTAAAGCGTGAGAAGAGAAAGAGAAGGAGAAAAGAAGAGAAGAGAAATAGGTCTAGAGTAGAGAAGCTTCAAGTGAAGCATATTTGTTTTATGTAATTGTAATTGATTGCCTAAAACATAGTGAGAATTTTGAAATCCCGGGGGGTCGTGGTTTTTCCATCTTATTAGGCCAAGAAGGTTTCCACGTAAAATCTTTGTCTCCTTTTATTATTTTTCTTTTCGTTTTTGAGTTTAAGTTTTGTTCTTTACTTGATACAATTTCGCAAAAATTAGAGGCAAAAATCTTAAACCTAATATACAACAATTCACCCCCCCTCTTGTTGCATTCGATCATCTATTAGCATTTCTACAAACCAAAATATAGCATAAAAGCACACACCATTAACAATCTCCTCACTAAATCAAACCCTAATCATTTCATGTCTAAAGATGATATTTTTAACCATTACCCATTTCAAATACTCAAGTAGTTAGTAAACTCAATAACAAAGTAATCATCAATCAAATTCTTACCCATAACAAGATTCAATGACAATCATACAAAATTAACACCAAACTCATAAACTTAGTAAAATTAAAATTAGATACTAGGAAGATTACTTAGAGTAAACTTGAGAGGCTTACAAAGGGGCAATTACAAAAAGGAGTGAAGACTAAGTGGTGTTGTGGTAGTGCTATGGCTTTACAGCAGCCCAGTACTGTTAGGGGACCAAGGAGGCAGCCGTGGCTGCTGCTAGGAGGGAGAGGAGCGGCTGCTGCTGTCGGTCGTTTGCTGGTGGCTGTTTCGCAGCTCAGCTGTCGTGGGTGGGTGAGAAGGGACGCAAACTTATGTTGCTGCTGTGAGGGTACAACGCAGCCTGCTGCTGGCTGCTCGTGAAGAGGAGGCACGCCTGCTGCTGCTGCTCATGGATGCTGCCGGCTGCTAACAGTGAGGGAGGAGGGAGTGAGAGAAAGAGAGAAGGGGAATGAGGTGAGGTGAATGGCGGCTGGTTTGGCAAGTAGGGTTTTTAAAGCCTCTTACTCATTATTATTATTATTTATTTATTTCGTATCTAGATTACTTTTCTTGCGAGACCCAATTAACATCTTTGTGTACTTTAACATTTTAATAAAATTGTCGTTTTGATTTGAACCTCTTTAAGTATAAAATTGAGACTTCCAATCAAATTGTCATAGCGTTGAAGTGTAATAGGGATGTAGTTGGAAACATAGGGCTATGAAAAATACGTATTCATCTGCATGGTACATTGTAAGACACAAAGGGAACCATGAGTCTTGTGTATTAGGTGGTGACAATTTGTCAGCTAGACACATTCATTTTAACATACTGTGATTAACAACTTAACTAGAAACTATAGTGCACAAGACCCATCAATTAAGGTCTCGGTGGTGCAACAGATGGTGAAAGACGAATTTGGTATAAATGTGACTTATAAGTGGGCATGGTGTGCTAAGTGACAAGTCTTTTTATGCATATACGGTACTTTGGAAGACTCTTATCCTTTCCTCCCACACTTCTTGAAAGCAATGCAACATTCTAACTTGGGGACAATGGTTGAGTGGTTTTTCAAAGAGGACAATAATGTCAATTTGAATGTTCGTAGTAATAATAGAACCTACCAATGTGTGTTTTAGGCCTTTAAATATAGCATTGAGGGGTTCAAGCGTTGTAAACCTCTTATCGCCATCGCGTCATACCCTTTTGACTACGATTGCCTAAGATGGTAAAAGAGGAGTTATTTTTTTCCTTTGCTTTTGTAGAGAAGAAATTCATAGCAGCGTGGTCTTGGTTTGAGACTTGTATTCGTAAGCATTTGGCATAGAGGATGAGTTTATGTATCATATGGATAGACATCAAGGCATTTTAGCGAGAATGAAGGAGACAAAATGGTAACCACATACCTCATCACCATCATAGGTTTTGTACACGTCATTTGCTTAGCATCTTTAACCACCATAAGGGAAATGTGAATTTTAAAAAATTGTTTGGTAAGACTATAAAACAAAGAGAACCACATAACGTAATCAACGGCTTGAGGGCATTTAGAGCTTCAAAGTAAGAGGCCATTTTTTTGATTGATTAAGTGGTTGACATGTCTATTGGTCTATGTGTCACGATGAGGGTTATAGGTACAATGTTACTAAGTACTAACATTAACTTAGTACTCGAGGACACTGATAGGTGTGTTGAGGGCATTTGTACCACTCATTTGCTTTGATATTAAAATTTATCTCCTATAGCACGTAATGCTCTAATATGTCCTGGTACAAGGCATCCCTCTAGCATGTGACCCAGACGTCGAGATGCATTGCATTTTGAGAAAGGACAACATATTGAAAAATTGGAGTATGATCAATATACGTCATATAGCGCGGTGGGACCACAGGTTGGAGCTTCTATTACATAGTACGTCTGTTGAGGAGGCTGGGGCACCTACTAGTGCGGATTACATGTCGTGGTTCCTCTCCATCATCGATGGACGACGCCACTAGGTATTATCGAAGCAACACAGTACGCTCCAACTGCACCGACAATCATCCAATTTAAAAGTATTCAACATTTTGTGATTTATCCTACTTTTTATTATCTGTCATGCTCTCTAGTTAGGAGCTACTAATCATGGAGATTGCCCAATGCATAATGCTGGGTTCGTAGTTCTAACACTTTATTCTTGACCTTGAGAAGTCGGTCTGTAATAGTCCGAGTTAAAATGAATTAAATATTCACATGTAAATATAATTCCGGGTAACACATCGGACATTTAAGTTAAACTGGATTCTAGGATCGATGACATTCTAGTGACAAAGAAATAAATAAACAACAACAATAATAAATAAGTCAGCGAATCCTTAAACTATAAAATGTTTGTAAGCCTCATACACTGTTCATTTAATTTGAAATGAACAATATTCTTGCCACTCATCATCTTATTACATCCTATTTCTTCCTACCTTTTTCACTCCTCTGCAAGATCCTTCCAATTTGATCCATGGGTTTCCATTTGACCTTGCTTTTTCCATAGTGTTCTTGTCTTCTTGCCACTCAGCTGACGTTTCGTTTTCCAGATTCTTCTTGTCTTCTTGCCACTTAGCTAACCTTTCTTTTTCCATAGTCTTCTTGTCTTCTTGCCACTTAGCACCTTATTGGATCCTATTCTTCTTAGCTTTTTCACTCTACTGCAAAATCCTTCCAATTCAATCCATGGCTTTCCATTTGACCTTGCCTTTTTCCATTGTCTTCCTAACTTTTCACTCTTCCGGCCTGCAACTTCCAATTCCATCCATGCTTTTGCTTAAACAAGATCTCAAAGTTGATTCTCATTGTTGCGCCTAGTTCCTTGGCAGGGACTTCATTAGTTGCTTCTCACATCTCCTCTCTCTTCATTTCCATGGCAACTCTATTTATTGCACAACTTCCCTTGTTCATACGCTCCAACTCAATGGTATGTTAAATTTATGTCTTGCATTTTTTTTTTTCTTGCAATTTAATAATTTTAATGCACACAAGTTTCGATTTTTAGTTCAATTTGTTGCAATTTAATTTTATGTTATTTGCAATTCACTGTTATTGGTGCTATTTTTGTGATGTTGCTATATCGGTTATTGCTGATTATGTTGTTTACAATTTAATGCTGATTATTGTGTTTGCAATTTACTGCTATTGCTATTTTCGTTGTTCAATTTAATACTTTTGCTATGTCCTCTTTCCACTTTAGATTATGTCCAATAGTTGCTACTCTTTTTTTGTCTTAACTAATTTGAATTTTCTAATTTTGCATTCAGCTCAAATTTATTCTCTTAAGCTACCAAATTATCACGGGAATCATTTAGGAAGAAAGAGATTAGTATCATCTGATCGTGATAAAACATGCCATTAACTTACAAAGGTTTATGATTACAGACCACCATTATGCTTTATTTGTATCTTCAACCTAGCATTGATGTTCTTATATAATGCATCTTTTCACTTTAGCTCTAACATTTGACGAAGTAGATAGCACAGGTTGTATTAATCTCACGGCTTTCAATAACAACTTTGCAAAGTTGTTTGGCAAAACAATTAATGCTTTATATGCTCCCACAACTTATGTAAGTAATGAAAATCATACTTCGTTTATTAATAACCGTAATTATTAATATATTTTGCAATAATAGGAAGAGATTACTGCTTATCAAGAGATAGCAAACTCATTCAAAGATAGACCAATCTGCATTGAAGTAGAGCCCACAATTGCGCTATCAAAAAAAGGAGTCCTAAAGTGGGTATTAAAATTACTTTCAATCAAGCCAGCTTCGACACAAGAAATTAAGTCACAAATCGGGCAACTCCAGGCCAACAGTTAGCAGAGTTTATAAGCCCAAATGATAAAGTTGTTCTCGCTAAATCATCTTCAACAAGTCCACCAGCGCCGAATGCAAAAGGACATGATCTGCAAGTGCGTCACCGTTTAGATTTTGGACAGATGAAGTGCAGTTTTAATCCAGATGACACCACCTCTAAAATTATATTATGCTTATCTTTGGGCTCTTTATGCTATGCACAACTTTTGAAAACTCTTCATGCTATGCATTTAAACTTTTGTAGACGAATCATGGATACTTAAGACTTGTTTATGGGATACTTTTTGAAAACATTAGATTATATTTGTAACAATATGGAGTATGCTACTTCATAGACCTTCTCTATATGTATCCCTTTGAATAAATTATGTCAAAAAAACCAATGCTTGCTTAAATTATATTCTTATTTCAGCAAAACTTACAATGTTTATTGCACACTCTTCTCCACACGGTTTTCGTTTACCATGATTTCGCATAATGTCACCAAATCTGATAGTATAACTTGGGAGACCGCGTGCTTTGCACGTGGCCCCACAACTAGCGTCTTAATAGTTTACAACTCGAGAACCTTTTAGCCTCATCAAACCAATTAATTTCTATAAGGTAAAAGTACTTGGGATTTAAAAATAAATTAATGTTCATTAAACATATAACAATAATCAAGTGTATCGGATATCTCAACTACAGAATCTAATGTCTAATTCTCACTCTTTCAATCCTACCTGCAATTAACCTGCTAGCAGCCTGCTAATTATCGAATAACAATATCATTGTATGTTTCAAAGAACATCAACAGGTACACGTTAGAGACTTCATACAGTGCATTATATCGGTTACATACAAGTAATGAGTTCATCCTAGCATGCAAAGGCTCTAACATTTTTAATTCATATTCGATTTTCCAATTTCCCAACTCATGTCATTGCCCGTCCTGTTCGGGTCGCCAAAGTATTAACAAAATTTGGAGGAATACACATGGGAAAGCTAACCCCAAGGCAACCTCTGACCTAAGACGTTGCCCGTCCTATTCGGGTCGTCAAAGGTAAAGTATGCATACCCTCATGGCGACCGTAATATAACTGCCATAAGAACGAATAATAATAATAATTCCAAATCCAATCTAATAATCCCATACGAGTGATAAAAACAATCATCCTTAATTTACAAGTTAAACTCTTTCAAATTATTCGGGGTGTCTAAACCTTAAGTGATACTCCCTCCGTCCCATTTAATTTGCAGCATTTTTCCATTTTGTTCGTCCCGCTTAATTTGAATCATTTCTATTTTTGGACTATGGCCCACCACAACCTTTTAATCTCATCCATACATTTTAAGTCTCTTTTATTTTTATCCATACAATCTATTCTCTGTCTTCATTTATTACCATTATCTACCTTTTTTTCTTAAATAACAATAATTTTAACTTTGATTCAAACTATATGGGACTGAGGGAGTATACAATATCCCATCATAGAATGAATACAACATTATTTTACATAGCCATTTACAAAAGTATGGTCTAAGCGTATACCTTAGTAGCACGACAATCCAACACAATTACCTCACGTACAGTATCTCAACCTCTTAAGAATCAAGGTCCTACACCTAAACACACATATAAAAATTACGTATTAGTACGTGTTCACATATTGAATCCACTCTATACCAACAATGTAACAGGTTCAAATTTCTTAATCTTAATCTTCCGATTAATTATTCCGAAATTTCTTTTCAAATTCCTAATGCTTTGGTTATCTAATTCAAATCACCTTTAATTCCTAAACCTTATTCCGATTTTGTAATTTCTCCCAAATATTAAACTTTAAAAAAAATTATGTATATATATTCTTAAATTTCTTTATAAGCATTAAAATAGTATTTTATTATTTTATACTACGAAAATTTTAATATTATATTTACGGTTTTATTAAAACGTTAAGTTTCAATTTCGTTTCCTTAAACTAACTTTACTACTTATCATTTTAACTTTACAACTTCGATTTAATTATTTTATACCTAAAAATTAACTAACATTTTTCTTATTAACTTTAAATATAGTTTTAACTAAAATTTTCTAAGTAAACTATTATATTTTCATAATCAAACCTTAATCATACTTTCCCATTAATCTAAATCATTTCACTAGTATAAACTAGAACAAAAATTTGATGAATCAAAATCCTTTCTACATCAATACATAATGTTCATCACTTACACAAGCTATCACCATTTCCTTACACAAGTTAACCTTTTTCTACTCTCCAAACTCTTACACATCCACTTAAACACTCCAACTCTTACACATTCACTTACACACTCTAAATCACTTACACAAGTTAACCTTCTTTTTCATACAATCTTATGAACTAAAAAGTTGCCCAAAATCCATTATAAATACCCCTCCTTAGCCATGAGATCACTTGCACCCCCATCATCAAATCTTTCTATCATTCTTTCTTATATCTTCACTTCATTAACATCTTACTAACTTTATACCCTTTTTATTTGTTGAAGAATCAAATGAAGATGGAGATTGATCTTATCACTTCTTAACCCAATAATCATCAACTTTTAAAAACTCAAGTATTATCTTTTAAAGCTTGGATATCATTTTCTTTTGGGTAATTGAAGATCTACTTCTTCGAAGCTTGGAACCTTGAGGACTTTCTCTTTTGGAGCTTATTTCTTTGAGTTCTTATTTTCTTATTATTATTCTCTTACTTGGTTTAGCACAACCTTCGGAGGAAAATGGTACACATTTTCTTAACTTTCTCGTTATGTGATATTTATTTATGGTTACTCGATAATATAAAAGCATGATCAACATGATTTTATTTTAGTCATTTAAACTTTACATAGTAACATTAAAGTCATATTCAGTTTAGTGATATTTTCGTCAAAACAATAATACTTTTGGGACACTCAAAAAAAAAAGTCATAAATATGGAAATTTTTGATTAATATGATAATATAAATATATATGAATTTTACTAGTTAAATAAACTTATGTGTTTAAAATGATTCCATATCATCTTGGTGTTTTGATAAATTTTTAATCGGTTTATTGGTAAAATAGTCAAACAAATTTGTGAAAATGCTTAGCGTTGTTTTTCTCGAAAACTCATTTCATTTAGATTTTGGACTTTTAATAACTTGTCGGATTATGTTTTTTTTTATAGTTATGATAGATCTGTTTTACTATTTTACAGATGATTTGATAAAATACGTTATTAATATTACTCTTGACTTTTATGATTATTTATGACATAATAATGACTTAGTTTAGCCTCATGAATCTTAGTATAGCTACGAAAATTTGTTATTTAATTAATATTAATTTATTAGATACTAGTAATTTGTTTCTATTAAAAGGGTAGAATTGTTAAAATTTTGACTAGTGCCAGTTTGACTTATAAGAATGTAAACTATTTCGGTTTATAGTCTTGTTTGATATTGCATGATATTGATTGTATGACTCTGATAGTAACGTAACGTCGAACCATGGTCCGGCATGTAAAATCCCGACGTCCGTGTTAGCCGGCACGTAAAATGCGGTGTCAGACAGGGGGTCCGAGAAAAACCCATCCTGTGAAGTCTCGAGCATAACAGTATTGAGAGGAGTGACGACTCCCACCACAGTTAGGGTTTAGGACTACGGTCCTCACCTAACTAGACCCTTACATATATCAGTTGTCATTATTGTTG
This sequence comes from Amaranthus tricolor, assembly GCF_026212465.1. Lineage (NCBI taxonomy): Eukaryota > Viridiplantae > Streptophyta > Magnoliopsida > Caryophyllales > Amaranthaceae > Amaranthus > Amaranthus tricolor. Next base: position 17,312,930 of record NC_080055.1, read on the forward strand.
TGATCTTGTGATATGCTATGATGGTAAAGTTATGAGGCTTAATTGAATTTGATTAAATAAGCATTAGGGTTACCAAGTATTTATAGCAGTAATGAACTTCTGCAAGTATTGAGAATGTAACTTAATCGCCTAATAAAGGTCAATAATGAGTAATAACCCTCTATATTGTGCTTGATGATTATTTTGTAAGCATGATTTAACTATCGCATCATAAGCTTGTTGAGAAAATTGTACTCGGCTTTATCGCTGACCGATTTAATCGGCTGTCATCCGTATTATGGATGACAGTATTTTGCAGGAAAATTTAGTTCAGGTTTCGATCCAGGCCGCAACTTTAATTATTTTATCGAGGACTTAGCTTCAATGATTTTATGTGATGACTATATTGTACTTATGTTTTTTTTATCGTATTTAAGTTGACCTTATTTTATATTTTCTCAATTGTAAGATATATATATATATATATATATATATATATATATATATATATATATATATATATATATATATATATATATATATATATATATATATATGTATATATATATATGTATATTTATATATATATATATATATATATATATATATATATATATATATATATATATATATATATATATATATATATATATATATATATATATATATATATATATATATATATATATATATATATACATATATATATATATATATACATATATACATATATATATATATATATATACATATATATATATATATATATATATATATATATATATATATATATATATATATATATATATATATATATATATATATATATATATATACACATATATATATATATATACATATATATATATATATACATATATATATATATATATATAGATATATATATATATATATACATATATATATATATATATATACATATATATATATATATATATATATATATATATATATATATATATATATATATATATATATATATTTACTTATGTTTTGAACGATTTTAGTTTAAATGGTTTTTAGAAGTTCGGCGTTTTACACTTCCGCATTATTTATCTTAAGTATAATTATTAATGTTAATTACTTATCGAGAGTGTCGCTCCTGCTACACGTGGTATCAGAGCTAATTAAGTTACTCGAATCTTGGAATTTTAGTTCAATGTAAAAGGCTCGATAGCCGATTTAATAAAAAAAAAAAAGAAGAATTTCAAATGATTTTCAAAACAAGTCTTCCTAAAAATTCTATTTGTTTTCTATGTGCTTATGTGACTATGTGTAAAATTACGTGCCAGATTAATTAAGTTAATGTGAAAGTTAGTCACATGTTTAAAAAAAATTGTTTTAGGTAAGAAACGGCGTAACTTCATCTGATCACGAAGCTAGAGTTCGAGAGCTAGAACCACAACTAGTTCGGATGGAAAGGACAAATGAGCGACTGATCACCCTCATGGAGAATCAGGTTCAACAGGCCAATGACGACGGGAAATACTTTAAGATTATGGCATATCATCGTCCGCCGCAATACGACAGAGAAGCTGATCCGGTTCGCTTCGAGAATTAGCTCGCAGAGATGAAGAAACTTTTAGAGGTCATTAACTGTCCAACGCACCTAAAAGTAAAGCTGGCTTTTTATTATCTATCTGGTCCAGCAGAGTTATGGTGGCGTTCTGTCAAGGCCACTATGACTGATACCTTTTAGGATGATTTCCTTATAACTCTTCGTCAATAATTCTATCCGCCATCACTCCAACGGAAAAAGGAGAATGAGTTCTTACATCTTCATCAGGGTCTTATGACCGTGTTGAGTACAATTGTAAGTTCAATGAGCTGTCTCGATTTGCTTCTGACATCGTAAGCAAAGAAAGTGTTCGTGCATCCTGCTTCTTTGAGGGTTTTCATCTTAAGATCCAAAAGGGGATCGGGATGTATTCTGACTTCCGAGATCTCTACGGCCGAGCGCTTGAGTATGAGAGGATCCTTGACAAGGAGGACAACACCAACAAAAGAAAATTTGGTGGAGGCAACAACAACAGGAACAAGAGGCCGACCAATTGGGATCGCAAGCCGTTCCAACCAACAACTTCAACAAGAATCACAGTTTGGAAGTGTCACATATGTGGTAAGCATCATCGAGGTCGTTCATGCACTGGGAAGATCATCTGCTGCAAATGCAAAAAGGAGGGTCATGTTTCCACTAACTGCCGAGGAGGGATCCAGTTGGGAGCTATTAGTACTGGTAATTATGGAGCTCCTAGTTCTTCAGGAAATGTTCAGAGTATTGCAGCTAGGAGGACTGCCGGTTTGCACGCTATTAGCAACCATGTAAACAATCTTCATCAGGCGTTTGAGGGTAAGGTCATTTCTGGTCACTTTGTCGTAGGAGACTCTTTGGCTCATATTCTTTTTGATTCAGGAGCTGACCGATCTTTTATCTCTACTTCTTTCCTTCATAAATCCTCTATCTCTCTTGAACCTCAAAAATTTAATCTCCAAATTCTATTACCTGACGGTTCACCATTCCTATGTGACCGTATCTTTCCTAATTTCCCTCTTGAGATTTCGGACAACCATTTACCTGCCGATTTAATAGTGTTTGAGTTGGGTACATATGATATTATTTTGGGAATGGACTGGATGGGACGTCATCATGCGGAGATTTTGTGTAAAGAGAACATCGTTCGGGTTAAAGGCTCCAGGTGGAGAATGTTTGGTTAGGAAGAATTCTGTGTTTCCCATTTAGACCATTACTGCAGTTCAAGCCATTGAGATGATTAAACATGGAGATAAGGGATATTTATGTTTTATTGCTAGTAGTGAGGAGAAAATCAAGTTAAGTCTTGAGGAAACCCCAATTGTTTGTGATTACCCTGATGTTTTCCCTGAGGATCTACCTGGTTTACCTCCAAGGAGAGAGGTTAACTTTCATATAGATCTAAATCTTGATGCTACCCCTATCTCTAAGACTTCGTACCGTTTTGCTCCAGCTGAGTTAGCCGAATTGAAAAAGCAATTGGATGAGTTATTAGAGAAAGGTTTTATCCGACCTAGTGTGTCACCCTGGGGAGCCCCTGTTCTGTTTGTGAAGAAAAAGGATGGAACGATGAGATTGTGTATTGATTATAGGGAGATTAATAAGATCACCATTAAGAACCGTTACCCTTTGCCCAGGATAGATGATTTGTTTGATCAGCTAAGAGGCGTTCAGGTGTTCTCGAAGATTGATTTAAGGTCTGGATATCATCAATTGAGGATAGCCAAGGAGGATGTTTCTAAAACAGCATTTCGGACCCGATATGGACATTATGAGTTTTTGGTGATGCCATTTGGGTTAACAAATGCACCTGCAGCATTTATGGATTTGATGCAGAGGTATCTTCGTCCTTATTTGGATAAATTCGTGGTTGTTTTTATCGATGATATTTTGGTATACTCAAGGAGTAGGGAAGAACATGAAGAACACTTGAGAATGATTCTGGAGCTTATGAGAAAAGAGAAATTGTATGGGAAGTTCAGTAAGTGTGAGTTTTGGCTTGAGGAAATTTCTTTTCTAGGTCATATGGTGTCTAAGGGTGGAATTTCTGTAGATCCTGAGAAGATTAAAGCAATAACGGAATGGCCGATTCCTCGAAATGTGACTGAAGTTCGGAGCTTTTTGGGATTAGCTAGGTACTATAGGAAATATGTTGAAAACTTTTCTAAGGTTGCTCGTCCGATGTTTAAGCTGTTGAAGAAAGGGATACAATTTCAGTGGAATGAGAGGCACACAATTGCTTTCGAGGAATTAAAGAAGAGACTTACTACCGCCCCTGTATTAGCAATGCCTGATTGTAGCAAGCCATTCGAGGTCTATTGTGATGCTTCATTCGAAGGTTTGGGTTGTGTACTTATGCAAGAAGGAAAGGTCATAGCTTATGCATCGAGGCAGTTAAGGCCACATGAGGTGAATTACCCCGTGCATGACATTGAACTTGCTGCAGTGATCTTTGCTTTGAAGTTGTGGAGACATTATTTGTATGGGTTACCGTGTAAGATCTATACTGATCATCAAAATTTGAGGTATGTCTTCAACCAAAAGGAATTGAACATGCGCCAAAGGCGGTGGCTTGAGGTTATTAAGGATTATGATCTTGAAATTGTGTACCACCCTGAAAAAGCGAATAAGGTAGCTGATGCCTTGAGAAGGAGACCGAGAGTGTCTGTGAATGCCATTATGTCTGTACCATGGGAGTTGTATCGTGAGATGCAGACTTTGGGATTAGAGATTTGTAGTCGACACGAGGTTGGTCAGTATTTGGGAGCAATGACTATACAACCCACTTTGTTTGATCGTATAATTGAGGCACAACTTGAGGATCCAGAGATTGTTGAGTTGATCCATAGAGTTGAGGAAAATGAGACTGATGCTTTTGAGTTAGGAGAAAGAGGAGAGTTGAGGATGAAAGGTAGATTGTGTGTTCCAAATCAATTTGAATTGAAGAATGAGATTCTGAAAGAAGGTCATCAAAGTTTATTTCATTTGCATCCAGGTCGAGATAAGATGATTGAAGAGATAAGAGAGATATTTTGGTGGAAAGGTCTAAGGAAAGACGTCTCTGATTTTGTGTCTAAGTGCCTAGTCTGCCAAAGGGTAAAGTTTGAGAGACAAAAGAGTTCAGGGTTGCTTCAACCGTTGTCGGTACCAGATGGGAAGTGGGACTCGATTTCTATGGACTTTGTGGTAGGGCTACCAAGGACCCAGCGAGGGAATGATGTTATTTGGGTCATTGTTGATAGATTGACCAAGGTCGCTAGATTTGTGCCAATGAAGAATACTTGGGGGCCCAAGCAATTAGCAGATGCCTATGTCCGAGAGATTGTCAGACTTCATGGTGTTCCGAGGACTATTGTTTCGGATAGGGATCCGAAGTTTTTATCGAGGTTTTTGGAAAAGTTGTAGGAAGCTTTTGGGAGTAAGTTGTGCTTGAGTACTGCTTTTCATCCTGCGACAGATAGTCAAACTGAGAGAACTATTCAGACTTTAGAGGATCTTTTGAGATGTTGTGTGTTGGACTTTGAAGGAACCTGGGAAGATAAATTACCGATGGTGGAGTTCGCCTACAACAACAGTTTCCAATCTAGTATTAGGATGGCACCGTATGAAGCTTTTTATGGAAGGAAGTGCCGAGTACCTTTGTGTTGGGATTTGATGGATAGGACCATTCCCGAAGGTCCAGATGTGATTCAGGAATCCATTGATGCTCTGAAGAATGTTCAACAGAACATGAGAGCAACATAGAGCCGACAAAAGAGTTATGCTGATAATCGTCGAAAGATGTTGCAATTTGAGGTTGGCGACAAGGTTTTCCTAAAGGTTTCACCTACAAGGGGTGTCCAGCGTTTTGGAGTTCGAGGAAAGTTGAGTCCAAAATTTATTGGACCTTTTGAGATCTTGAGTAGAGTCGGGGAAGTTTCTTATGAGTTGGCTTTACCTCCAAGTTTAGCAAAAGTTCATAATGTGTTCCATGTTTCACAGTTGAGGAAGTATGTTCATGATCCGTCTCATGTTCTAGCTCACGAGCCGCTTTTGATTGAGGAGTCTTTGGTGTATGAGGAACGACCAATCAGGATCTTAGATACCCGAGTAAAAGAGTTGAGAAATTCGAGGATTCCATTGGTCAAGGTTTTGTGGTCAAACCACGGGGTTGAAGAGGCAACTTGGGAAAAAGAGGTCGACATGAGAGAGCGTTATCCTAACCTTTTTGGTAAGTCCTAGTTTCGGGACGAAACTATCTAAAGGGGGAAAGAGTTGTAACAGGTTCAAATTTCTTAATCTTAATCTTCCGATTAATTATTCCGAAATTTCATTTCGAATTCCTAATGCTTTGGTTATCTAATTCAAATCACCTTTAATTCCTAAACCTTATTTCGATTTTGTAATTTCTCCCAAATATTAAACTTTAAAAAAAAATTGTGTATATATATTCTTAAAATTCTTTATAAGCATTAAAATAGTATTTTATTATTTTATACTACGAAAATTTTAATATTATATTTACGGTTTTATTAAAATGTTAAGTTTCAATTTCGTTTCCTTAAACTAACTTTACTGCATATCATTTTAACCTTACAACTTCGATTTAATTATTTTATACCTAAAAATTAACTAATATATTTCTTATTAACTTTAAGTATAGTTTTAACTAAAATTTTCTAAGTAAACTATTATATTTTCATAATCAAACCTTAATCATACTTTCCCATTAATCTAAATCATTTCACTAGTATAAACTAAAACAAAAATTTGATGAATCAAAATCCTTTCTACATCAATACATAATGTTCATCACTTACACAAGCTATCACCATTTTCTTACACAAGTTAACCTTCTTCTACTCTCCAAACTCTTACACATCCACTTACACACTCCAACTCTTACACATTCACTTACACACTCTAAATCACTTACACAAGTTAACCTTCTTTTTCATACAATCTTATGAACTAAAAAGTTGCCCAAAATCCATTATAAATACCCCTCCTTAGCCATAAGATCACTTGCACCCCCATCATCAAATCTTTCTATCATTCTTTCTTATATCTTCACTTCATTAACATCTTACTAACTTTATACCCTTTTTATTTGTTGAAGAATCAAATGAAGATGGAGATTGATCTTATCACTTCTTAACCCAATAATCATCAACTTTTAAAAACTCAAGTATTATCTTTTAAAGCTTGGATATCATTTTCTTTTGGGTAATTGAAGATCTACTTCTTCGAAGCTTGGAACCTTGAAGACTTTCTCTTTTGGAGCTTATTTCTTTGAGTTCTTATTTTCTTATTATTATTCTCTTACTTGGTTTAGCACAACCTTCGGAGGAAAATGGTACACATTTTCTTAACTTTCTCGTTATGTGATATTTATTTATGGTTACTCGATAATATAAAAGCATGATCAACATGATTTTATTTTAGTCATTTAAACTTTACATAATAATATTAAAGTCATATTCAGTTTAGTGATATTTTCTTCAAAACAATAATACTTTTGGGACACTAAAAAAAAAAGTCATAAATATGGAAATTTTTGATTAATATGATAATATAAATATATATGAATTTTACTAGTTAAATAAACTTATGTGTTTAAAATGATTCCATATCATCTTGGTGTTTTGATAAATTTTTAACCGGTTTATTGGTAAAATAGTCAAACAAATTTGTTAAAATGCTTAGCGTTGTTTTTCTCGAAAACTCATTTCATTTAGATTTTGGACTTTTAATAACTTGTCGGATTATGTTTTTTTTTATAGTTATGATAGATCCGTTTTACTATTTTACTGATGATTTGATAAAATACGTTATTAATATTACTCTTGACTTTTATGATTATTTATGACATAATAATGACTTAGTTTAGCCTCATGAATCTTAGTATAGCTACGAAAATTTGTTATTTAATTAATATTAATTTATTAGATACTAGTAATTTGTTTCTATTAAAAGGGTAGAATTGTTAAAATTTTGACTAGTGTCAGTTTGACTTATAAGAATGTAAACTATTTCGGTTTATAGTCTTGCTTGATATTGCATGATATTGATTGTATGACTCTGATAGTAAGGTAACGTCGAACCATGGTCCGGCATGTAAAATCCCGGCGTCCGTGTTAGCCGGCACGTAAAATGTGGTGTCAGACAGGGGGTCCGAGAAAAACCCATCCTGTGAAGTCTCGAGCATAACAGTATTGAGAGGAGTGACGACTCCCACCACAGTTAGGGTTTAGGACTACGGTCCTCACCTAACCAGACCCTTACATATATCAGTTGTCATTATTGTTGTGATCTTGTGATGTGCTATGATGGTAAAGTTATGAGGCTTAATTGAATTTGATTAAATAAGCATTAGGGTTACCAAGTATTTATAGCAGTAATGAACTTTTGCAAGTATTGAGAATGTAACTTAATCGCTTAGTAAAGGTCAATAATGAGTAATAACCCTCTATATTGTGCTTGATGATTATTTTGTAAGCATGATTTAACTATCGCATCATAAGCTTGTTGAGAAAATTGTACTCGGCTTTATCGCTGACCGATTTAATCGGCTGTCATCCGTATTATGGATGACAGTATTTTGCAGGAAAATTTAGCTCAGGTTTCAATCTAGGCCGCAACTTTAATTATTTTATCGAGGACTTAGCTTCAATGATTTTACTTGATGACTATATTGTACTTATGTTTTTTTTATCGTATTTAAGTAGACCTTATTTTATATTTTCTCAGTTGTAAGATATATATATATATATATATATATATATATATATATATATATATATATATATATATATATATATAAATATATATATATATATATATATATATAAATATATATTTATATATATATATATATATATATATATATATATATATATATATATATATATAAATATATATATATATATATATATATATATATATATATATATATATATATATATATATATATATATATATATATATATATATAGATATATATATATATTTACTTATGTTTTGAACGATTTTAGTTTAAATGGTTTTTAGCAGTTCGGCGTTTTACACTTACGCATTATTTATCTTAAGTATAATTATTAATGTTAATTATGTATCGAGAGTGCCACTCCTGCTACAAACAAGGCATCACTATACTTCATAATGTTAAATGATTAAATCATAAAACCCAATATTTCTTGACTTTAAAAACGACCAATAACATTACAGCTTTTATTGATAGTTTAAAATTTTCAAATCGAAAATCTAACTTCACCACTGCGTCCGAAAGGCATCAACTACCTTGGATACCACATTTCAAAATTTTTAACACTCGTTTACTATTTTTAATTGATTTTAGCATTTAAGCGACTTTTAATTCAAACGGTAGTGAAACAATGAACGAAACGTACCCGAACCATTAAGGCATAAGGAGCGCCTCCTGAGACAGAATATATTTTTTTTGAAATTATTTTTTTCTTTAATTAATTCTTTTAATCTCATTCCTCAATGCAATGGATTTCAAGCACAATACAAAAACCGTGACACAACAACATAAGTTATCACCCTTTTACCAAAATAATTAAATCAACCAAAATTATAAATAATTTTATAAAAACAAAAAATAAGTAAATTTAACTCCATTTTCATTTTCTCATTTAAAAATTCATATTTCATACTAGTATATATAAAATTCGATCCATAAAAATCAAACACATCTAAATTGCTTCAATGATAATTATCAATCTTATATCTTGAATACAATTTACCTTATTTTCTAAATCAACCCCTCACACATTTTCTTTTAAATCTCTACTCATGAAAGACCTATTTATAAATTAGTGATGTATACACATGTATACATCATTTCATCATCATATAAAATCATGAAACAAAATATAAACATACTTTTAATAACATGATTTCATCACTAATAATCTATTTCTTTCTATGTATTTCAAATAAAAAGTATGAACATATCCTTTAAACAAAATAAAACTTATGTTAAAGGTTTATGAATCATAAAGACTAACCAATCAAAGATTAAAAGGCTTAAATTAGGACACTTGAACACCTAAAACCAAATCTTGAATTTTTTTTTCTCTTTATCTCTCTTTTTCTCTGTTTGTTTGAATGATTTGGAGGAAATGAAGCAAAAATTGGTTCTACACTAAGCATCCATATGAAAGGGTTATGGCATGATTAAGAAAAAAATTAATTCATAAGCTTAAATGTCCCGATAAATGGCATTAAGGGGATGAGTTACATGAACCTTCTAGAAACCAATCAACCCTTCCCTTTCCCCTTGTTAATTCCTTTATTTAATAATAATAATTTGATTAAATTGTTTAAATAATTTGTATGACAATAAAAACCATTACGTGACGAAACATGCGCATCGCTAGAACTTAAACGATGACGAATTTAAAATTACGTGTATATATATTTTAGTCGACTAAAATATATTAAATAATTATTTATTTAAATGGTACACTAACGGGGTGTTACACGGTCCAACCTACTAGTGAACCTACTGGCAAGGGGCAAAGCTAGTCTCCACCATCTGACGTTCATTTGGACAAGATGAACTTGTCATATCCTCACGATGATATAGGATCCTTTAAGGCTGCATCTGTTTAGTACAAGTCACCTCTCCTCCTCAATCGTCACATGACCGCCTCTTACTATCGTAGGAGTTGTAGTTGTATTATATCATATTTACAAATTTTATTGAACAATTATTGTATATATTTTTCTCTGTTTATAATTATATTATGTTTATTATATTGTATTTTCTTTCACTTATGAATACTCAAAGGTTTCGATGATAAATCATTCCCCCTTGAATAATCATTGGCGTATGATGGCTTAATTTAGCTTTGAAAAGTTTACTTACTCCAAATAAATCAAACATACAATCAAAATAGAGATAATATTGTCAAAAATATGACACAACTTCATTAATACTCCTTAACTATAACAAATTATATTATTTATTTATAGAATAAAAACAATACTAATTAAAATTACTTTATAAACTTTCTCATGTTTCTCTCCGTCTCATTCCTCTGACGTGTAATATTATTTGCTTGCCTCTTCAAGCTAAGTACCTCATTTTAAGCTTCTATTTCTCTTTATCGAGTTTAGTAGTGATATTCTTCGGTCATTGGGTGCTCTTTGAAGCAACTCACCTAAAGTAGCTAAAACCTAATCCTTCATCAAGATAAAATGGACAACAACCAAACTGATGATCGGGATCAAAGTCGCTCCAATTCGATCATATTCAACTGCAAGAACATAGTGACACTGCTCTTCAATTGAATGATTCTTTGACATCTACCCCAAAAGAAAATAATAAAATTAAAAATATTATTAACTAAAATAAAAAATACAATTTAATAATCATTAAAATAATGAGTAATCAACTAAAATTATAGAAATATACCTTAACTTTATTTCAGAACCGTATTGTAAATATTTTACAGATTTTAGATGGAATGAAACTAGAAAATTTGGCTTGTTTTTATAGAATTCTTGTTCATTGGTATTAACAATGAACATGCAAATAACTAGTTTTACCTTTTATAATAGTTAATTTAATAACTGAGAGAAAAAGTCAAAAAAAAGTCACACTTGCTAAGTTTTCTGTTAGTAACAACGAAAAATTAAGACTTGATCAAACAAAGTCAGGCCTCTTTTCATGGTTATTAACAACGAACAAAGGCTTAATCTTGTTTGACAAAATCTTCTTTATTAATTGTTACTTTTTTAACTGATAATATTGTACAATTTTACTTTATTCGATATTAATAACAACAAATTGACCCCTAACCTTAATTTCAGACCGAAGATGCTTCTTTTAAAAGTTAAAAAAAATTTCCAATCTTACTTTGGAAATTTTTTTACAAAGAACTTTTTTCATTTTTAATTTTCTCAATTTTAGAGGGAAAAGGCCCAACAACCCGCCCAAAAGAAACAAGATTAAGATTTCCGGGTTTTAAAACCCTGTTGTGTTTTTGACATTCTCAATTTTCACTTGAAGAAAAACAAAGCCATTGATGGAGTCATCAGCTCCAACTTCCTCTACAGGAGCCCTATTGAATGTCTTAACCAACAGAGGTTGGTTTTTTAATGATCTCACTCAAATTCGACCTATTATCGCTATACATTCTGCCATTCATGGCGATTCCTTCACTATCGAATCCCTAGAATCCGAGCTTTGTAATCTTGACTTACGTTCTATTGGCGGGAAATCATTACCAGATTCTTCTATTCTTCGGAAGGCATCTCAGTTTCTTCAGCCTCCTAAAGTTCTTCAAGTAAAATTTTCTGAATCCTCTTTTCCCCCCAAAAAATAGGGTTTTCTTGGTTTTATGTTAAAAGTTCGAATTATATGTTTTTTTTCTATATTTTTGTTTTTTGTTTACATTCAAGGCTTAAACACCAAATTTAATTGACCGTCTCTTAGTAAGTCAGGACTTCAGCTGAAGATTTGTAGGTGGGATTGAATATTACCTGAAGTTTTGTGTATTTGAGCAGTTTTGCTATGTTGACCTTGAAAGACTTAAAATAATGTGGGCAACCATATTTTTGAGGGTGGGCCTTGGCCAGCTTTCATTCGCAATCGCATGTATCTCGGCCCTTGCCACTGGTATTGGGAGAATGTACGTTTTAGGCATTGGCCTTCATTCAATGTCTAATTTGGGTATAGGGTTTTATTATATGTTTATACTAGATTTAGGGTTTGATTAGCTATGTTCAATGTTTTTTGGGCCTTGCAGATTGCTTCAGTGCAGGATATAAGTAGGAGCAGTGAGGTTGATGTGAACAAGAGTTCGAGTAAACGAAGGCTCCTAAAGATTGTTTTGAGTGATGGACAATCGGAAGTTACAGCCGTTGAATACTCTCCTATCCCCTCGTTGTCCGATAATGTCGTTCCTGGAACTAAGGTTGCTTTCTTTTTTATCAATTGTTGTGAATGATTTTGTTAATCTCCCCGTTACATTACGTAAAGCCTGTTATGTAACCTGTTCGAGGGTTATCGTGCATGAAATTTCACGATCAAAACGCCACGTTGAGTGTTATGTAACCCTTATAACGGTATTTCACTGTAACTGCGTTATTTGTCTCCATGTTAAAATTCATCAATACCCGTTAACTTTAATTTTGATGATCGCTTAAATTATAGTTACTCAAAATTTTAGTTGATAAACAAAATTATTAACTAATAACTGATAAGTTAATTAATTATATACTAAAAGAACCACAAATATTGCAATTACAATAGCTGTAGGCATATTATTGCATAATAATAATAGTTCAACAACAAATATGTAAGTATAAGGTCAAAACTCCACTTTAGTGATTTTTTTTTCAAAAATCACATCGTATTGGCCGTGATTCACGTTATTTCTCCGTTACAACCATTTTCCGCGACATCGCGACCGTTCCTGCAAACAAATCCGTGACCGCGGTTTTTTTTTCATGACAGGTATAGCCCATAACGTGGTTGTTTACGCCTTTATACACGGGAAACATTGGTTCGTTATTTTTGAAACCTTTGCAACGCCGCCATCGTGGCCTTGTTTTTACACTATGGTGCAAATCAGAAGCTAAAAGGACTCTTATGTTTTGACGCTTATATTAGTCTTTCGTTGTAGGTTTTTTATTGTATGGCTCATTCGATTGTGCTTGAAATATAGTAAATGTTAAACCCCTTTGTCCATTCTCGATAAAGCTAATGGTTAAATTTTTCTTTGATTTTGAATTATGATAGACTATAGTAAAATGCTCGCTGAATCAGGTGTAAACTTATTTATGTTTTGTGAAGATGTTTGTTATCAAGGGTATATCACAAACAACCTTTTTCGTTTTTACAAGGATAAGGGTCGACTTCGGAGACACAATGTCAATAGGGTGATAAAATGTTGTTTAACTCTCACGGTACAAAAGGCTATATTCCTTCAATGTTAGAACCTTGCTTTATTTGAAATGCATGTTGCTAAAGAGAATTACAGAAAAGGATAATAGAATTAACATGTGCAAATATATCTTGATGTTTTTTTAGAGAAGGGAAAATAGAAGTAAAGGAGTACATGCTCTTCATATGGGACTAGGACTCGAGTGTTATACTAGATGTACAATTGAATTGAATGCAAAGTTCTAATTCATATTGAATGTGATTAGACATTGTCTCCCAAATTGGCATCAGTGCACTTGAAGTATGATTTTATGAATATGTGATCATTCAGTTAGTTTTGAATATGTTATGACACAGTGTGGTTATGATGACATTTGTCGCTTTCATTTTCATTAGTTTCTGTTGGTGAAGGCAATGTGTTGCTGTTGGGCAGGTCCGGATAGAAAAGAAACTGGTGGTTCGATATGGAATTGTTTGCCTTACATCAGATGTGATAACTGTCCTGGGAGGAGTTGTGGAATCTTTGTATGAAGAGTGGCAGATGAATCAGAAGTATGCAGGTTTCTCCCGATCCTCTATCAAGCTAGGTCTAGACAATGATGCTTCTGGTCCCCCACCTTTTGAGAAATTGCAGATTGGAGGGACTAAATCTGGTTATGCTCTCAATGGTATACTTCTTCTTGTCTCATTTTATTTTTCATGATCTCAGCCTTAGTTTAATTAGGCACATCTTGGTGCCTTAATGGAGGAATCGTGCAAGGTGCAAAGCTGACTTTTCCAAACTTTTCATGTTGTGAGCCTCTGATGACACAAAGTGAAGTGAGGCAAAGTATACTGTTGTAGGAATTTCTTTTTTGTCGAGTGCACACACATGACACACCAGTTGAGAATCGGCCCTCAATGAGGTTGTCTTGATCAGTCTATATTCCTTATAGTAAGAGCTTCTAATTTTTCTGCCTGGAAACTTCAATATAAACAACATACAGAGAAGTATACCTACTAAAGGTCCAATGGTGGTGCTTGTCATGCGTTCTTGCTTAGGCCTTGTCTCCGAGTTAATAACTAATTTCTATTTAGACACTACAGCTTGTAGCAATTGCCCTTACCCTCAAATGATGAATCTACCTTGCTTCCAGTTTATGATCCAATGCAATGACCTTGTGCTCGAAGAAATTTCTTTTATGTTAAAGGACCTTGTAGGCTTGTAGCTGAACTTCATGCATAATGTACAGAACCAGCAACAGACATCTACAATATTCTTTTATGTTAAAGGACCTTGTAGGCTTGTAGCTTAAGTGCTTAACTTCATGCATAATGTACAGAATCAGCAACAGACATTAGAGAGAATGGCCTTAATTGTGTGCATTGGGGGATAAATTAGAGCCTTCTTTAACACTTGAGCTTTTATTGTGAATTTCTGATTTTGGGTATAGGAATCAGCCATAGGGGTAGTGTGGCACAGGCGGCATAATGTAGTTAGGAAAAAGAGCAAGGGAAGCAGAATTGTACAAATAGAGGAGTTAAGAGAGGAGAATCAAGCAGAATATTGAATTATTGGGTTTGTAGCTTATTTTTGGAGAGTGAAGCCTTTAGAAAGCAAGATAGTGATCTTTAGTTTCTGTATTTTCTTTTGTATTAATCGAAGTTCAAAACTCCTCTTAGTCTCTCCATCTCCACTTATCCAGTTTGTGACAGTTTGTTACATGAATTATTCATTATTGTAAGGGATTTTCCAGGGTAGGATTACCTATATCGAATGCTGGTACAATGTGGATACGGGTTGGACACGGATGAAGGAGTCTAATACGCTGAAAGCTATTTTGTTATTTTTTTTTTAATAACTTTGACATTGGTCCGTCCAACACACGATTATGTTCTTTCTCTCCTCTATTTTTAACAACCAAAAATGATATCTAAAGTGGTGGATCTGTGCAGAAGAAACTGAAATGGAAAGGTCTTGTAACACCCCTGACTTTCCGACTCCTTAAACGAAACCAAAACCGCTATAGAAGGAAGGAAATTCGGGTATTACATTTAAATTAATCAAAGAAAAGAATAATAAAGTAACTGATTGAACGATCAAGGGGTTTTTGAAATATGAGTTTTAACTTTGGCATCTGCCTTGAAATTTATAAGTTATTGTCAAAGATACGCATTGAATAATATAGAAATAAATAAGGCAACACCAACCTTGAACTAACATCTCATTGTTGGTTCTTTCAACGACATCCCAAGTAGGGTTCATGGTTCTATTTCAAAAGCTTGAGTTTGAAAATAATAAATATTAAATTTTACAGCAAACACAACCATACATAACTATAAATTACGCCGTCGAAATTGCAATTATTCAAAAGAGTCATAAGTCTCAAACTAAAACATATACAATCCAACGTACAGCCTGATCTTTTTGGGGTTTGGGCGAGATAGTAAGTTGGGGCCCTCTCAAGTATTTTCTTCGTCCTATTACATATGCGACTTTTTCTCTATTTTGGAATTAGTTGTTGAGTTTCTAAGTTTATAATATAAAAATGTTGAACATGGTAACAAAATTATATATATGGAAAAAATATCGCGTTAAATTGTATTTTCTTAATTTTTGTTGACTAAAAGTTTTAATATCGTATAAAACTATGTGAATATAATCACCCAATATCATAAATTTAAATCAACAACCATATTAATAATATTAATATTACTCTAAAATATCAACTCAAAAGACATTTACCTCAAAAACAACACTTTGATGTAGCTAAAAAAAAAGTTTCTTCAGAAAACGATGACTAAGAAAATAATGATTTTCTTCCTTCCTAAACTTATTCTAGTGCATTGATGCGTTTTCAATTTTCAAGACTCAGTCTTTTGTCAGATTTTCTTTTACATGCCTTTACCCTTGATTTTTATGGGCTTTCTTACTGATTCTCCTACGCCCCCTATTTTATCCTAATTCAACTTCTAATCCTTGGGCAGTGGGCGGTTACCCCTCTTGCCCACCCCATGGTCGGCCCTACCAACGTATAATAAAATATACTTGGAGCTGTGAAATAAAAAATCAATTGCATATCACATGTTGTGCTCGCACTTATAGTTCTGTAAATGCAATACAAAGTAAGCTTCAATACCTATTGTGTTTGTTTATGATTTTTGATCCTAACGTGAGATCAAACGCCAAACTTATCTAGCAGGTTCATCATAGAAAGAACAATAGTCAAACAAACATAAACAACGCGTACACATCAGTAATCAACAACTCAATAGAGTAAGGACAACAAAATAGATTAATCAAAACAATACGCTATACTATAACAAAAGTGTTACTTGTTTGCCTAACCATATTCTATTTACTCTGCTGTTTGCTTCATATCTTCTAACCATTGAAATACATGGATAGTCTATTTATTCTCTAGCTTTTCTACATTTATGACTAGACTAAGGGCGTTATCGGCTAAACAACACCCAAGTTGAGTTCATACTCCATCCAACTGATCCTCTCTGATTCTTACTTGTGCCAATCCAACAAAGATACCATCATATTAGAGTAAGCAAGACCTGCATTGCATGGCAATACCTCAATCAAGGGTCGTTATTAGCCAACTGACGCCCAATGAGACAAGTATGCTCATATCTCTGTATGCTAATCCACTCTGATCTCACCACGAAAACTACACCAACCGGATTAACTAAGCATATGCGACTTCTTCATTAACAGTGGTAACCTAGTTTTTACTATTGGTGAGCCTCGGGTTTGCAAAGCCAACAAGGTCAAAACCTTTAGTTTCATATATAAAAAAACCATTCTAATTGCAAGTGGATATCACCTTACCAATAAGGGAATCTCTCCCATCTTCTTATACTCTCATTCTACTACACTATTCTCAACTCAAAAATAACATAATCGAGTTCAAACAAAGTTTACTCACTAGCAACTTATAGTTCCGATACAACGTATATAATCAAAATCATCAATAATATCTAGAAGCAAAACATACATAAGAGTTAATTAGTAATTGATATTGCATGACAAAAACACCAAAATCACACAAAGTGAGGTTTTATATTCCTCTTACGGGCACCTATGCAAGTTTGAAGTAGAATTAATAAGTCTACTTAGATACATCAAAGAAGTCTTGATCTAAAAGAATGGAACTCTTTAACATTTCCAACAAGCTTCAACTTATGCTATCACATTTGAGTCACACAAGCGTTTCAAACCTATATTCGTTCATGAATTATGTACTATCAACCCAATTTAACCATGAAACAAGCTTTTCAAGCAATTTAGTAACAAATCACACCATAAATATCTTGTTGCATTTTACGTGAAAGGATAAGGATGATGTGATTTTGGTTTTGTTTTATTTATTTAACTTTTTTTGAAAGTTTATAAACCTTTTGGAAGGGAAAAAGTCTGTGTTTTCCCCTCAAACCTTAACCCTAGCCCATTAATATATATATATATATATATATATATATATATATATATATATATATATATATATATATATATATATATGTATATATATATATATATATATATATATATATATATATGTATATATATATATATATATATATATATATATATATATATATATATATATATATATATATTTGTATTTTACATAAAATTATCAATACCAAATTAGCCCAAATTTGTTTTACATTTCTATGCTCGGTTAATTTTCTTGCTCCTACTATTGATAGTTTGACTTAAAATATCTTTAATTTTAAGAATACTAGTCGTCCACTTGAAAAAATTACATATAACCGCACACACATAAATATATTTTAATTAATTTAATTTATGAATATATCATTGATTAAATTAAACCACCTTTAAATAAATGGTTAAAGGATATATATCATTAGGGATGGCCGACAAGTAAAATTATACGGGCTCCAACTGTAGGGGTATGAATTTGGTGGATAGTGAGTAGTTGGTGGATAGCGGGTATGAGGTCTTACCCGACCCATATCTGCCTGCCCTGCCTCACCCCATACCCACATGACCCGTACCATACCTGCCCACCCCATATCTAAAATGTACTCATGTATATCAATCTTATTTTATTACGTTGTATGGTTTAACTAAAATTAGATATAGACTTAAATTTATAAAGAACTGCAATTTCATGGAGTATATGATGCAGACTTATGTATAAGGTGAGTTTTGGTATACCCAGTTGGCCATAGTGGGTGGGGATGAGTATGAACTTTGAATGCATACTCAGGTGGGTCGGCGTGGTTATGAAAATTTTGCCCTCCATGGGTGGTGGGTATGAAACTTTTATGTGGGTATGGGTATGGGGGAGAGCATACTGCACCAACTCACCCATTTTTCCATTCCTACGCATATCATGATGTCAGGTCTACCATGGTAGATGGGTAGGAGTACCCATCCTTTGTGACAGAATCTTATAGCTCTTTTTAGACACCCTCATAGAAATGCTATTAAGAAGTTCGTTTTCTGTTAGATTGAACTAGATTTACTGTTTGAATTTGTGAATTGGAACCTGATTTTTTGAGCTGGCACTTTGAAATGCTTTTGAATTAGTATGCTGAATAAGCCATGGGGAGTAGTGTGGCAATGGCAATATAATTTAGTTAAAGAGAAAGGGGAGCATAATCTTATAATTAGAGGAGTAAGGAGAGAAAAAATGAGCAGAGGATTAAATTCTTGAGTTTGTATCTCTGGGAAAGAGTGTAGACTCTTGTTAGTTAGTCATACTTGATTTCTGTATTTGTTTTCTTTTTAACAAAACTACTGTTAGTATACATCTCCATTCAGGCATTTATCCAATTTTATAACAGTCATTTACATGAAACCATTTATGGTTGTAAGGCACTTGCTAGCACGTTATCTTATCTTGATTACGTGAAAGTTGTGTTCTTATTCATGCTCCTAAAGGGTAAATTTCCTTTGGATTAGTCCCCAGGAACAACAGATCTGGTGCTGCTAAATCATCTAGAGAAGCTGATATCCGACAGTTGGATCAAAAGCAAGCTTCAATTACTAAAGCTGGTGTAAATGCTAATCTGAAGATTGATTTAAGTTCTCATAGAGCTGAAGAAAATCCAAGTAGCTCTGATAATAGACCAAAAGAAGGTCCAATCTCATTTTACCTCAAATTATGTCTTATGTGTAATTTCTACGCTATCTGCTCCATGTTTATCGCCATCAGAAACCGCCTGGATGACGTGATGATAAATATTTTGTATATCGAGTGTATTTTTATAACTTTCTAGTATGAATCACTGTCAAATAAGATGGTCTTTTTTCCCTTTCCAGTGGCAGAGTACATTCCTATTCAGAATCAAGCTGCTGCACAAAAACTCCTGCAAAAGATGAATGCCCCAAACAAGAATGAAAGGTACAGAGGATCAAGGTACAAGGGGAAGGGGGCACAAGAAGAGAAACAAGTTTTCACTCTTGAAGAGTGGGAAAGGAGAAAAGCAGGAGGAATTCCTACTGCTAGAGAAGAGCCTCTTGATATCACTCATGATGAGTATCTTGCTAGGCAACTTCAAAACCAGTTTAATTTGGAAGTTCATCAGGTGACATCCACTCGTCTTTTCTAATCTAATAAAAATACTGTCGTATGATGTTTCTTTGAAAATCTGTTTCAATGTCTTTTTTCCTCTCTTAATTTTAGTTTATTTTTGAAAAATTGAGATCTGCAAGCTGCATCTATCTCTCCTCATAAAACTATTGAAATTTTAGTTTTACTTTCGAGACCCGTTCAATCATAAAGACCTTGAGCTTTGATTAATCAATCTGTAACTTTGCTTTATTTTGTCCTCAGGAACAATGGGATCCTCAGAGGGATGAGGCAGAAAACATAAGGATGAACATGTTTACTTTTGAAAGAGATGATAATGAATTCCACGGATCTGGATTCAGAGGAAGGGGCAGAGGGAGAGGGAGGGGAAGAGGAAGAGGAGGGGGCCGAGGGAGAGGGAGAGGGAGAGGTAGAGGCTAATGCAACGAAGCTTTCATGTTTCACACAAATCACGTTCTAAGGAATCGACCGACATTCCAACAAAACTGTAGCAGCTGATCCGAAATTTCAATCAAAGAATGTGATGGATAGGTAGGCTTCAATGACGCACTTAAATCAATCAAGACCTATCCACTCTTAGAACAAACTGTACATGTATAACATATTTTGATCAGTTTTTCAATTTTCTTTGTTTTAAATGAGAGATCAAACCATTTTTTATCGGAATGAAAGTTGTGTTTTGTTCCAACGACTTTATCTATGACGTTTGATAATAGAGCGATGATAAGAGTACCGTATGATGGCACTCATTAGCAAGCGGAGTTTCTATAGGTTGAATTATAGTGCACCACACTAAACTTGCTTTTCGAGTTGAGATATCATTCTTGTGATATAAATACCACTTTTATCGAAAGGATTCATGTCCTATTCTCCCCAATTTTACTTTTTCAATTTCTTCTATCCAAAGGAGATACCTACATTATGTCTATGAATTTACAGGCTGAGGTCGTCTCACTATGAGACGACTTTAATTGGGTAAACCCATATTGTTTAAAAATAAATAACCACTTCTGTTTAAAAATAAATAACCACTTCTTATACATGTTAAATTTCACTTTTTTATGGTTTTTTTGTGTTCTTTTACTAATGTGTTAGGACCTATTTTACGATGAGACGGTTTTCATACAAGACTTGCTGATCATATGAGTGTGATCCCATTCCCATCCTCCGGGAGCACATGGGAATCTCAAGCATCTATTATCGATGGCGCACGATGACAATTAAACCACCAACAATAATTGACTACTTCTATTCTATAATCATGCAAATTCCAAATACAATTTTTCTAATTTTAAAGACAAATTCCGGTGTGGTCT
Organism: Amaranthus tricolor; assembly: GCF_026212465.1. Taxonomy (NCBI): domain Eukaryota; kingdom Viridiplantae; phylum Streptophyta; class Magnoliopsida; order Caryophyllales; family Amaranthaceae; genus Amaranthus; species Amaranthus tricolor. The sequence continues at coordinate 17,334,230 of NC_080055.1, forward strand.
CCAACAAATACTTGTATAATCACTCTTAGTAACTAATTTCACTTCAACACTCACAAGAACTTCCAAAAAAAAAATGGATAGAACGTCGATTCAACCTTTACTTGCAGCATTAATGGCGGCAATTATCGCTATCCGATCCTACAGGAAGAAATCTCTCGATCTTTCTGGCGCTATTGTTGGTTTTCTCGTCGTCTTCATCCATCTCGCTACTAATCTCAGGTATTATCATCTCGCAACTGATTTTGCTTTGTTGAGTCGTTGATTCGTCAATTGTTGCTTTGATTGTGATTGATTTTTGTAAAATTGTAATTCTAGGGCTGGTGCGATGTTGTTGGTGTTTTTCTTCACTTCATCCCAGTTGACGAAAGTCGGAGCTGAGAAGAAACGTCAATCTGATGCTGAATACAAGGATGGTGGTCAAAGGAACTGGTAATTGTTCATTGTTCTATAATGTCCGATATTATTCGTTTTTGATTGAAATATCACTTTTATCAATACATCATTTAGGCTTCGAGTTATCAATTTGATGAAACAAGAAGTTTCTACAATTCCTTTTATTTTTCTTAGGATAATTTATTAATTACCGCCATTTAGTTTAGCTCATTAATTATTTATAGCCGCTAGTTGCTATAACCGGTATGAATTGAAGAGTGAATCTATCGTAACCATGTCACCGGAATCCGATTAACCCGTTGACTCAACTTAATTATCTTTGACCTTACTCAAGTTAACCAAACTACCTTCACCTTCTCTCTTCAACCCTGCTAAATCTTCCATTAAAACACGGCTCTTATACCATTCCTTCTTCACTGATTCGTGCTCGAGAAACATTCATTTTATTCCGTGAAAGATTTTTTTTTAGTGCTGGAAGTGTAATTAAATCAAAAGTTAAATTTTTGAAGGAATAAATCAAAAATTGTATAATCTTAAGTACATTCACATTAAAACCTCTGCGAATTTGATCATTTTGAAAAAGAATTTGTGGGTATATACATTTGAGCTGTTGTTGTACACTAATTAACCAAAAAGTTTGTGAAGGATGGATTTTTCGAAATCGTTTTTTTGGCTTTGGTTTCTTTTGTTAATTTATTGGTATTTGTTGAAGGGTTTGAATGTTCAAATGTGAGTCACATCATATATGGAGTCTTATGAGTTATGAAGTTTTGGATGCTCCTCAGTCCTCAACCTCTTATGGTTTCTTACTCTTATTGTTCTTTATTTTAGCTGTTGTTCCTTTAGTTTATGCCATTTTCTTTGTTTGCAATTCCTTTAGTTTATTGGAATTTAGTTTTAAATATAAATTTTCTAATGGGAAGTTTGAATCTTTTTTGTTTTTTACAAATTACTAAAAATAAGTGAATAATTTCTTCTGTTAGTTGCATTGGATTGGTTTGGCGTTTAAAAAGAGTGAAATAAATCAAAATCTTGAATCAAGCTAATTTAAGTTAAAAATGGAGGAAATTCCTAATTTTGAAGAAAGAAGAAGAAAGAAAGAGGGAAAAGGTGGGGGTAGTTTGGGTAACTTGGATAAGGTCAAAGGTATTTAAGTTGAGTCAACAGTCATTAAAAAGTTTGATCATCGGATTCTAGTGATATGGTTACAATAAATGTACTTTTTGATTTATAGTGGTTATTTATAACTCGTAAAAAATGAATTTTGCGGCTATAAATAATAAGTGAGCTTAACTATGTCTATAATAAATAAATGATTCTTTTTTATATTATAAATGCCTTCGCTTCTAATATTTTGCTGTTCATTGCAATCATTTTTGGCCTTTTATTTTAGATCAATTGCAGGATTTTTGCTTAAAATTTACTCTTATTTGTTTTTGTCTGAAAAGTCGGATGTTTTTTTATCTTATTCTTATCTAAAATAATACTTTAATTCAAATTATTTGTCAACTACATTCGCAAAGCTTGGTCGATTAGCACATTGGTTTTTCTTTTTTGCATTTACTACCATGAAAGTTTTGAAGTAAAAGTCCATAGCCCGAGACTCTATACTGGTTTGACCTTTACTAATCCTAGTTTGACTTTAATAAATCACTTTTACTGATTTGAAATACTGAAAAGAAATTGTGCACGCATAACTGAGAGACAGATTAATATACCTATGTGTTTCTAGGAGTGGTATTAATAGAAGCAGTTTTACTTTCTTGTATATTCTTTATGATAATTCTTAAGAAAGTATTATTATTTCTCATTAGAATACGAATGTAATTTGTTGATGGAATTAAAAGAATTGATTTTAGAGCTTTGATTCGGTTTTTAAAGGTATATCATAAGATAATGTATCTTAAAGGTGAATTTACTTCTGATTAATTTTATATGGATTTGTCGGAATAATTGGGACTATATTATTTTTATCTATCCTAGTACATTGCAAAAATTAAAGCATGTTGCATACTAAGTCTAGAATTTTGTGATGTATAGTGTAATTTATTTTAGATGTCATTTATATAATATTTTTAGATGGAGCTTTCCCAGGCTAACATAGGTTAGTAAACTAGCCCTTCGTTGTTTATTTTACTTGCTAAAGCTCATTTGCTTAGTGTGGGTTTTTTTTTTTTTTTTTTTTTTTTTTTTTTCATGTTGGAGGGTCATTTTATACATTCTTACTACATCTTTGTGGTTTATGAAAATTTAGGATACAGGTACTTTTCAATAGTGCCATTGCTTGTGCTCTGGTTGTGGCAATTTGGAAGTTGATTGGATGGGAAGACAAGTGTTTGGACACTAGAGAATCTGCACTCATTACCTCACTCATGGGTGGCATAATTGGTCACTACTCTTGTAGCAATGGAGATACTTGGTCCTCTGAAATTGGTGTTCTTAGTGATTCGCAGCCTCGTCTAATCACTACCTTGAAGGTGAAGATTTAATAACTTTATAATCTTTTGTGCATATACTTATAAATTTGTACATTCCCAAATCTTTCAAATATAGTGGTTCATATGCCGGAAAATTGTAGTTGGCAACGGACTTAAGCTTGTGTGGATTCCGCGGTGCTGCTGCATGATCCTTATCTATTCATTTGAAATCTTGGATCCTCGGATTTTTCTTTTACTTTCTTTAGAAAAACTTGTAAAATGCCTCATTTAATCACTTGCAATTTCAAATTATTTGAAGTTGCAATTGATATTTGTAGTCAATAGTCAATTGGAAACAATCATTTTATGTTGCTTACATTTGAGAACGGGAGCCACTTGGCATTGGGGTAATGACATGTTTTTTTTAACAAACTCTACGATTATGGCTGACCATTAATGTGCATAAAAGTGTTTGATACACCATACATGTGAAAATGTTAGATACAATGTACAATCGTGTAAACATGAACAGACCCAGTATAAGCATGGAGTTGCATATGCAACCCCATTAAAAATGATTAAAAAATTGGTATGTTTAGCTTTTAACCTGCAACCTCATTTGAGGTAGCATAATTCTCCACCGCTCAACTGCACAGTCATCAATGATACAGCCATACAGGTTGCCATCAATATATTGTTTAACCTTAAAAGTCTTGGACACATGTATAAAAATGGACTTAAACTGCTTCCTTGGCAGATTGCTGTTGCTGGATTTCTTCCTTTTTCTTCCTGTATTCGTTTGGCCTTATCTTTTGACGAGTTTTGCTTTGCGTTCCTTTTTGGACTATGTTCTGTTATTCTGGATTTGGTTTGTGTTCTAAGGTTTTTTTTTTTTTTTTCTTTTTGGTGCTTGGCCTAAGGGGCTCTCATGGTTCTTTGTTGCTATTTTGGTAATTCAATCTATATTAATTGCCAAAATTTCTTTTTTATAGATCCAGTTTAATTGTTTTTATGAATGAACTGAACTTTTTGGCTACTTCCTTTTATCTCTTGATTTTGTTAGTGTTTTTTAGAAGTGTTCAATGAGGCGGGTCGAGGTGATTTCATATCAAGTCGGGTCTGGTGAAAATATTATGGGTAAGGTGGGCCAAAAGCCCATTTGACCCGCCCCACCTCAACCTATATATTTAAAATTTCTATTTTATTACATGAATAAATATCTTAGTGGCACATGATATAATTGTGTATACTGTGTTTGGTTGTTGAATGATGCATTTGTAATATAATTAAAATTAGCATTTGCCTAAGACACAACTTTCTCTTTAGTAACGATTTATTGTTTGCTTTAATTGTTGGTCAAGACACAATGTGTAGGAGGCAATTTACTCAAGATGTTCTCTAGCCTAAGCAGTATGTTCTTGATGCTAGAAGTATCTACCCCATTAGAAGAACGTATTAAAAATAAATTGAATTTTGTGTATTAAAATAAAGGTGGCCTGTTAAAAGCCCGCCTCATCCAGTTGAAAGCCTGACCCGTTTAGAAAAATTAACGTGGTTGACCCTTTAAAATGGGCTGGATCACAGGTTTTTTGTGGGCCCCAGCCCATTGCACAATTATAGAGTTATATCAACTTAATAGTGCAAAAACAAGGCGGCGTCACCATATGGCGACTGTATTATAAAGGTTTTTGAGCTTACCGCGACTGTAAAATAATCCGGCTCATTTCCGACCATTACCAGACCTTAACTGAATTTTTGCACTGTTTGCTATGGTTTTAAGAAAAGAAATAACCAGATGTTGTGTTATACAAAGTCCTACGAGTTTTAAAATCATAAAACTTTGTTTAAATACGGTTAATATATATATATATATATATATATATATATATATATATATATATATATATATATATATATATATATATATATATAATCTCTTACAACAGGATCTTGTACTTTCTGAGACCGCCCCTGTATGTATCCTTCTGCATACTCTGTTTACCTACTTTCACTCGGTTCTCTTATCCGATTGTCAAATTTTTGACTCAGGATTATTGGAATTTTCAATGTTTTATGAAATAAAGACGGTTGATTCTAATATTCTATAGATAGCATTTCTATTCTAAGGTTGTTCCGTTTTTTTTATCAGCCTGTTTGTAAGGGTACAAATGGTGGTGTTACAACGACAGGACTTTTGGCAGCTGCTGCAGGAGGTGCTGTTATTGGACTTACTTTTGTTCTCTTTGGCATTGGCACAGCTGGATGCCCTACAGACGTGGCTCTGAAACAATTGTTGGTGATACCTCTTGCAGCACTGGCTGGACTAGGAGGAAGTTTGCTAGATTCTTTTTTGGGGGCAACTCTGCAATTTAGTGGATTCTGCAGTGTTCGTAAGAAGGTAACTACTGATTATTATCTCAGGGTAAATAGCACTGTAGTTTCTTTGAACACATCAAGCCTCATCTACATATTAATTACTTATATGTCCCTCCCAACCTTTTGTGAACAGCATTAATGTAATGGTCTGGGATTTCCTGCATATTTTTATAGAGAACCTTCATTTGCATACACAATCACCCATATTCATTTGGGTCATTTCTATAGTACAACTTCTAGTTAACACGAGCTTGAATCAACCATATCTTTTTCTTTTTTTCTCTTTTTTCTTTCCATATAGTATTACTTTAGTGTTTTCTGTACCTACATTGTATTTCATGCATTCATCTAGATGTTTGCATCCTTTGTGTTGCTCCTCCGCTACTTACTTCATTTGCTTTGGCATTGTCTCCCGCTCGTTATTCCATCTATTACTACTTTTTCTTACTATCTTCCTTGGTTTTTTGTCTTGATTAACCTCCTCATCTTTTGATGAGTGTATTCCTACGCTGCAGCCAAAATTTATTTCGTTTAGGCGTGCCTGTAAATCTGGTTCTGCCTATTCTTGTAGGTTTTTCTTTCAGTTGTCAATATTTTTCCTTAAGGCCTTGTTTGGATGGAGGGAAATGGAGGGAAAAGAAAGGAAAGGATTTGAAGGGATGAAATCTCCTTGTTTGAATAGCAAAAACAAAGGAACAGGATTTGGAGGGATTAACTCCCTTCATTTTGTTAACATCCAAATCTCTCCATAAGAGGAAAGATTTGGAAGGAAAATAAAATTCCTTTCTTTCCCCTCCCCATCCTTCCTATAAAAACAATGTAGTCTTTCCCTCTCTTTCCCTCCCCTTCCTATCCTTCCCCTTTCCTTCCTTTCTTTTCTCTCTGAATTTGCTATCCAAGCAGTGTAAAAGTTGGGAGAAATAGGAAAAACATGCCCACTGATTGGGATTTCGATTTTTGTAGTTTTATTGTTATTTCAATACTAGTGCTATAGTGCTTCAATTGCATTTAACTCCAAAATTACATTCTCACTAATTTCTTTTTCAAATTCTTGTTGCCAATGTTTTCTCTTTATTAACTTTCATGCCATATGTTTTGCTTCTTGCCATAGTAACTCTGCCATCCATTGTTAATCCGCAAGTTTGATCTATTCAGGACTCTTCCTGTCTTTTTTCCGTATTCTCATTGAAAACAGTCTTTTTGCAGTTGTCTACCTCTAAATAATACTGATCAACTTTATTAAAGTTAGTATTTACAACCGTTTTAGCGTATGATTGAACTCTCATATTACTGTTGGGCAAGCGCATCGTTGCACCAGAATTGGTTTCTTGTTTTAAAAGCTCCAAAGAGAAATCTGAAAGAACAGTATGACCCATGTTTGCAACAGGTAGTCAGGTATTTGAGACAAAACGGAGCTATCCTTATTGAGCTTGAAATTTAATTTTGATGGTTACCTTCAAACTTATCGACTCTAAAAACTTACCATTATGCAATTGCTTACTTGCACGATGGTTCTGTCTAAAAACTTATCGACTCTAAAATCCTGCTTGAAGGTTGTAGGGAACCGGGGACCGACTGTCAAGCGAATCTCAGGTCTTGATATCCTCGACAATAATGCTGTCAATATGGTCTCGGTGCTGCTCACCACCCTGCTGACTTCTGTTGCCTGTGCTTACATATTCTGACACTCTGGTTCTCAAGTATGCCTTAGAATATGTTGATTTGCAAGATTCTGATGCATAATTACTCAGATTTTTGATAGCCTGTATTATGCTCTAAGATACTGAGCTGATAAATACTCCTCAACACAAACTGCCTAACATGCTTTGATGAATTCTCATTACCTTGAAGATTTTACAGTTTAATAGATATAAACTTCATTAGTTGGCTGGTTAAAATTTGTTCAAAATTTCACATGTAAATTCCCTTATAGACTCTTTTGTTTTTTTCTACCGCGTTTTTCATAACAATTGAAGTTTTGTAGGAAGTTCAGTTATGTTATTTTCATGCTCGAAATTGCAAAGTATTCGTAAGTGAAGTTCTTTTGTTATTAACTTGTCCAAACACCCAACACAATGTCATTGGTAAATGACATACAAGAATTTATTATGAAATAATGACGGGATTTTAACTAAAAACAAGCATACATATGGCATTGGAGTTTAGGTAAAAGCTACTTAAAAACATTGGGGCATGTTGTTGTCGAAATTGGGGAAAGGCCAGTTTAGGTAAAAGCTACTCAAAAACAGTGGGGTATGTTGTCGAAATAGGTGAACGGCGGCGAGTATTGAATTTACATGATTATGATACACAATAACACAACCATCTTAATGATATAACAAAATGCATTCACAATAGAGTATACTGTATAGTGTCAAATACAGACATGATCCTGTTTTGCACTTGATTAAAGCTTCTGCTCAGAAGCAACAGCAGAGAATATCAAAGATGCACTCGCAGGTTTCGTAGCAGCAGAAGCAGCAGCACAATGCAAAACAACTGCATCCAGTTAAAAACATAAGGGATGTTATCTAAATTCTAAAACAATAAACATTAAGAATCGATTATTAAAAACAGTAATGTATAGGGATGTTCAAAATAGACTCGACGACCCAATATTCATCCAACCAAGTGAGCGAGCTTGATTTGATGCGACTAATAAATGGATTTATAATTATGTAAAACCCAATGTGAATATAAGATCCGATTTTGTGATAATAAATAGATTACCAATTTAGTAAAAATCGAAAAGAAAAGAAGCCTAGTGGTTATGTTTTCGGTTCTCTTTCACCCTCTTGATATGGATTCGATTATTACCACCTACAAGAAAAATCAATGCTCTCTCCACCCTTGTCGGCAGGAATTCTCTAGACAACCCTCAACTAAAAAAAATCCTTCTCTAGTACAGCTTGCCTATCTAGACAAACTACTACTTAAATGTTTGATAAAGTTTAGCTTTGTGTGTGTGTGGTGGGGGGTATTAAACTACCTCCTTATTGAAAAATATTTTCATAGTACTTTAAAAGAAATTATAGTAACAAGTCAAGAACAGTAATGAATTATAGTAGCAATTTATAATGAACACAAGTAAACATATTGTAAGAGTATATCACACATCTTGGGGTTTGGAGCCTTAACCATGAGTTTAAGCTTTTGATTGAGTTGCTTTTTGATATGGTATCCGAAGCCAACATGACAAGAGGTCACAGGTTCGAATCTCAACCACCCCTCAACCACCCCTCATTTAAAGTGGAATATTAGTACTAGGTATGAGGAAGCAAAGTTGTTAAAATCGGAATTCTACTTGAAATCGTTTAGACCTATAAAATCGAATCGGTAGACCGAATCATAGAATCGTAAGATTCTACAATAAATTTGAATTTGCTATCTAGTCATAATTATTTACCTCAAAAGTTTGAGTTTATTAATAAAGGTTTCATCCACTTCATTTAAGAATAAAATAGATAGATATTTAATAATTAGTTTAAATCTTCATGTCGATGAAAAAATTCACCTTTTAAAAATTATGATAATAAAAGATGATGGTACATAAGAAAAAAATTTAAAAAATTTAGAATAAATTTGTAGAATCGAATCGTAAAATCGTAAAATTGTAGAATCGTGTTATGATTCTATCTCTACAAATTTTATTTTAATTAGAAGCATAAGACTGTACCAACTTACGATTCTACCTACAATTCGAATCGCTAGCTTAGTTTTGGATCGTAAAATCGTATATCTGAATCGCGATTTTAATAACCATGTGAGAAGGGCCTGTGTTGTATTTACACTTTTAGCCCAAAGGCCTCGTGTATGTAATATATCTTGAGACCTTAACCATAAGCTTAAGTTGATATGAGCTTAACCATGAGCTTTGATACTATATCGAAGAATTAACACTGCTAAAAGCTTAAACTCGTGGTTAATGTCCATGATATATTATACTCTTATACATATGTTACAAAAATCAAAATATAAAGAAAACTTTGAGGCATAACTAAACAAGATAATATAAGAGAAAAGAACACGAACCATGCATAAAGGCATCCCTTCTCTTCATGGCGTCTCTTAACATGCTCAACATAAGTGATTTTTTCAGGAGGGGGTGGCTGATCTTGATACATATTTAGTTAATTACCTCCTCTTTTTTCAAAAAGATTGATTGATTTTTTTGATTTACACTTTGAATAGTTGGGATTTATGTACTACTACGTGGGTCCCTATTATTTTAGTTCTTATAACTCATGACTCAAAAAGTTTTCATATAATTAAATAATACTCCCTCCTATTCAGCTTAGGGACACTGTTCATTTATCACTCTTAAATTGCATTTTATTATTAATCTATAAGTTAAAACATAGTCATGTGGGATTTTATTTGATTCGTTTTGATGTAAAGATTGAATAACTCGATTTAAATGAGAGACTTAAGATGAATAGGAGGGAGTATAGTGCAACTCGGAAAAAAAAAAAACATTTACCAATTAGATTACTAACATGTGTTTGGTTTTGATTAATCGAAGTTGATTTGATGTGATTGGTTGATTTTTAAAAGTTGGTTGAAATTCTTCATTATGTGGCTTATTTCGTGTCAACGAGTTGTTAGCAAGCTTTATAAGAGATTATTATACCCAATTCTTATTTATCGCCATCTTTTTCATTTTATCGCCACCCCCTAATGAAATTATGAATTTGCCCTTGAACTTTAAAAAATTACGAAATTGCCACTGAACTTAAAACCTCTATAAAACACTTTAAATTCACTCAATAACACTCTTATCATTTCCAAAAACTCAAAATCTTCACATAAAAATTAATCGGAGCTAAAGCTTTGGAATCGAAGTCGTTAACAAAAACTCGAGGTAATTTCTAAATAAATTCATTCGAAATAAAAAAAATAAAAAATAAAATAAAAATTAATAGTCGCACAAAAAGTGCGACTGTACCTAGGTCGAGTCACACTTTTTGTGCAACTCAACCTAGGTATCGTCGCTCTTTTGTGCAACTGGTATGAACAAATTTTTTTTTTTTTATTTTGAATGAATTTGTTTTGTTTAATTAATTTCTTTTTTTAGTTATTGTTATTTAATAAATGTTGTAATACATTATATTATGATAATGTTGTTATAAGAAGTAGTTTTGAATTTAAATTCGAATTTTAAAAAATAAATAAATAAATAAATATCAGTCGCACAAAAAGTGCAACTGTACCTAGGTAATTTATATGACTCTAAATGTTTATTAAATTAACTTAAATGTTTATTAAATTAATATTGTAAGTGTATAAAATGAATATAACTTAATATAATTTTTTATGCTTTTAATTTTTTATTAATAGTTATTAAAATATGAAAATTGTAGTAAATGGCTGGAAATCAAGGAAAAGGAAAAGTGTTTTTTAGAGGGTTATTGAGCAGCAATAGCTCTAGGCCGACTTTACTGAGAGGGGATCCCCATGAGAGGGGGGTTACGGGATCTGCAAGGCGAGCAAGGCAAGAACAGGCGGCCAGACATCGTCAGGCCCAACGTTCAACTACCCTAGACCATGTGCGTAGTCGCTTTGAGCGCCAGAGTAGCCTGCATAGTCATACGGTCAGCTCAGGTGACGATGTTACTGATTACGACGATTCTGTTAGTCCGGAAGAGTCTGTTGGTTAGGATGAGTCTGCCGGTCATCTTGTTGATTGGACGCTCGTTAGAGGGCATGCCAGTCAGTTTAGGATTAGAGGGCATAGCACGGCTGGCACTTCTGATCAGGCAGGAGTAAGCCAGGTTGAGGATGCGGCTCCATGGGGAAGGAGGCGCTCACAGTCCGCGGACATGGACTAGTTGATCACATCATCCCAGCTCGGGGGCCCTGTTGACACCACTTTAATACCCAGCTACGGTGGGCACGTAGCAAAGGTTATATTTGAGGGATCGGAGCGTACGTCTCCGATTTTGGATTGTCGTCCTAGGAAGAGGACGTTGGATGCAATCATCAGACTTCAAGACATGTCTGATGAACTCTACGAGGTGTTACCTACCACTTCTCTTGGTCGTCTGCCGTATATAATGCACCAGCACATTAATAGTGCTCTCATTACGGCATTTGTGGAAAGGTGGTAGCCTAATACCAACACCTTCTACATGCCGTGGGGGAGATGACCATAATGTTGCACGACGTGCAACGCATCTTAGGAATTAGCATTGAAGGTTCACTTCCCGTTGAACCTGCTGATCGTGACTGGCAGCTTGGCCTGGCCGGCCAATTTGGGTGGGAAGGGGCACTTCACCAGCGGGAGCATTAACGTTGGTGCACTGTTGCAGCTATGCCACCGTTCTCAGTCTCTGGAGACTCAGGCTACTACGTACTACATGTGTATCTCATCAGCCCAAGCATGTCAATCATCTACAGAATCAAATTCTCTATTGGTAACAAATCTATCAAAATAATCTACATCATCCCCTAAGTTTTCAAAATCCTGCAAATAATAATTATAATAACATTATCATAATATATTAAAATATATGAGTAAATAAAATCATTTAATTTAATATTTAATAAATAATAATAACTTCAAAAATAATTATAACAAATAAGAAGAATTAATTTTTCAAAAAAATAACTAAACATTTAAATAAATTAATCCTTCCAATTCAAATCTAATTATTATAATAACATTATCATAATATAATAATACATTAAAATAAAATAATATATTACAACATTTATGAAATAATAATAACTTAAAAAATAATTTAATTAAACAAAATACATTTTATAATTCGAAGTTCAAAAAAAAAATAAAAAAAATAAAAAAATTTTACCAGTCGTACAAAAAGCGCGACTCTATGCGACTCCACCTAGGTCCAGTGGAACTTATTGTGCGACTCAACCTAGGTTTGTGCGACTGGTATTTTTTTTTTTTTTTTAAAATTTCGAATTTATAATATTCAACACTATTACACTAATTATTATAATAACATTATCATAATATAATAAATTAAAATAAATTAATTTATTTCAACATTTATTAAATAACAACTTAAAAAATAAATTAATTACACGAAAGAAATTTTATAATTCGAAATTCAAAAAAATTAAAAAATAAAAAAAAATTAATTTGAACCAGTCGCACTTTTGTACGACTGGCCTCTCTGGAAAAACTTTTTTTTTTTTAAAGAAAAATTTTGAATCGATTAATTACTTACCGAATCGTTATCATGCTCGTTTTGTATACCATTGTTGTTCGATGTAGAGTTCTAGCTTGTTTAAGTTAACGTAGTGTTTTTAGAGAGATAGTACCGTGTTTGAATTCGAATATACTACAAGAACGCCTATAAAAATTCAATATATATAGAGTCCCGATAATAATGTTATTAAGTGATAATAGTGTTATTATGTGCAATTTACATTTGTTAAACATGTTTTAAGTCCAGTGGCAATTTCATAATATTTTAAATTCCATGGGCAAATTCGTAATTTCATTGGAGGTGGCGATAAAATGAAAAAGGTGGCGATAAATAATAACACCCTTATTATATGATAAGACGGATAGAAACAATTAGCTAATTTCTTTAATTGATTACTTTAATGTTATAAATTGTTATTTTAAGATTATTATACATTACTTTAAGACTATAAAAGTAGTCAATTTATTAAAAAAATTATCATTTTGATACTGCTAGTGATCACTTTTAAGTTATAATTAGACATTTTAAGATTGTAAGTGATTATTTTAAAATTGCGAGTAATCACTTTTAAATTAGACTAATTATTTAAGACTATAAATGGTGATACTTTAATGTGATTATTTTAAGACCAAAAACTGATAATTTTGAAATTATAACTAATTACTTTAAGGTTATAATTAATCACTTTAAAATTATAAGTGGTTACTTTAAGACTATAACTTTACATGAGGTCTACAATAAGCGCGGTTGACCCATCCTATCGCGAGTCATGATGTGTTTGCTTCATTAATTTAGGTCTAGAGGTATTCATTTGAGTCATTTGTTTCAATTATGGGCCATATGTTTCAAGCCGATTTAAAAACGAGTCTTATGTTTACATTTATTTTTACTTAATTTAAAATATATTTTGAAGTTGGAATAAAATCGAATTAAATTACAAGGTTAGAGTAATTATCGAATCGTGGCATGTTACGAGCATCTCTTATAACCGACACAATAGGGCGAGCAAGTTGTGCTGTAAGACATCCATTATAACCCCACTCTCTAGAAAATGTGTACATCTTAAAGCGATGGTTTTGGTCATATCTCTATTGATATATAGAAAATTAATATACAAGACATTAAATGAAGGAGATTATTCTACACACCTCATCGAATTCTAATCGTGATACACAATCCATGACATAAGATATATTTAACTATACTAGTTGTGGGGCCGCAGTCCCTTAAATTACACTTTTAGATATCATAATGCTATTTTATATACTTTTATTATCAAGAATACGAATGAAAATATTAGAATGTCAATGTGTTGTAAAAATGTGAAGGATAAAAAGACTGAAGATATATAAGTAGTAGTAGACAGTACCATCGTAAGACGTATTGTAAATCAGCAGTTTCTAAATGAAAAAGTATTGAATAACAATTTCAATCAAACAGATATGTGAACCTGTAATGTACAAAATTTCGAGGGCATTGCGCCCGACCTCTGCCTCTAAGATATTTGTATACGACCCTTAGAAAATCTGATCACAACAGTACTTTTGTGATATAATCTTTGGAATTTTAAGATATTTGCTGTTAAGTATTGTGATAAACTTTGAGTGTTAAAAGTATTTTTATGAACTTTACTTGAAAATTTATATTATTATATTGTATTTTAATAATAAAAGGGGAATATTTAAGACGGTTAAAAGCGGCCAAAATATTTTCAATGCATAAAAAACGTCTAAAAACTAAAATGTTTTCAACGCATATAAAATAAAAGCACTTAAACTTATTTATTAAGTGGGTAAATACATTTTAGAAGCTTTTAAGAGTTGATAAAACAATCTTACTTAGACGTAATAAAGCGTTTAAAATAAAGCATCGAAGATTTGTAACTCTTTGTTTTTAGACGCTTATAAGATTTGTAGTGTTAAAATAAAGACAAAGATCTACATTCTTTCTTGAATTCTCCACAACCTAAAATCATAAGACTTTCAGCATTAACATGTAGTGAACAAATATCACTCAGAAATACAATCAAAAAGGTGCTTTTAAACTTGACACAATTACTTTTAAACTTACTTTAGTCATAAAAATAATGAATACTTGATTCCAAAAAGAGTGTCACACATCAAAAGCTCTCGGTTTTTGAGATTCAATCCTACATGTTTCTATGTTCGTAAGGGTAATAAACTGGATATTTCCAAAAAAAATATAGAGTTTAATATAGAAAGCAGCTTGCGAAAGTGAATAGAGAATTCGAGTTGAGAATTTTTGTCCTTCGAATAAACATCGACATGGCAAACTATCAATCTGCAAATCCAACGAAACACAAATAAGCATTAAACTCATCCAAAAACATAACTAATTAACATCCTAGAGGTACATTAAAATACCAACTTAATTCTAAAAATAGAAAAAGAATAATACATTATCAACAATCAATCACCAAAAAAAATCCTCATTATACAGTTAAAATGAAATGGAAAATACCTTTGGAGGGCTCATTATAAGGCTAGTGAGAATCTGACCAATTATATTAAAACACAAATTGACATAAGCAACTTTCTAAATTTGCACCCTAATGTCAGCACTATAGTCTGTAACTTCCATGTAATCTCCTCTTTTCACACATTCTACATAATATTCTAGAAGTACAATCATAAGAGTTGGGAACTTGATCATTCACAAACATCGGGTTCAATTTCAAATCTTTATAAACATAAAAATAATGACACAAAAGCAACAAACCTTTTGAACCTGATTGAAGCTAAAAGAATTGTTCATTAGCTAAAAGATATCTTCTTGTATTTTATAAGTAATGTATATAAATCTCATTTCATTCTGAGGTTCTTTAAATCTCTTCAGTTTCTTAGTCGATTTTAGATAAGCCACTATCCTACTTTCAAATTTCTACTTCACATAAACCATCAGCGGGGTTCTTAGAACCTCCTGTATGCCGACAAAATTCGATATCACGTCGAAGTATCGATGGAAAGCAAATAACCTGATTGTTTCAACAAAGTCAAGTTAGCTTTTGAATTGAAATCAAAACCTGTAAATCATCTTTGAAATAAAGAAAAGCAAATCTAAATCAAATGAAGAATCAGGAAGAAAACGAAATGAGGAAGAACCCAAACAAGAGCTTTAGAAAAGGAGAAAAAAGGTCATATATATAAAACCCATAAAACTGATATCAATCCGCCATCATGGTGCTAGCATAACATCTCAGCTAAACTATAATCCAATAAAACCCATAAACTTAAAAACACTTGACATTTCTAAGAACTAAAATCAATGGGTATAATCAAAAACCAAAAAGAACCCATGAAATTATAAATGAAATACACTATGGGAAAATTGGTTTATGACAACAAATGATGTACTTGTAGAAGTAACTTATTATAGACGTCTATACTTGTTTTGTCAGTTCACTATTTCCAGAAGTTATTAAGCTGTAAACCAAAACCCACATGTAATCATCACATCACATAAGAAGGAAACCCATCAAATCAAAATCAAAAAAATCACATAAAAAATAGTGAATTTGATACCTTAAGCAAAAACCCAAATGACCAAATTTGATATTTATAAAATATATTAATGAAAAAAGGAGTATAATTTACTACACTTACAATTACATATGTTGGCCTCTTAAGGTTTTGATGATGACTTCACTTTTAATAAACAAACATATTTTTAGAGATTGTTTTGTAGGTATATATCCGATTTAATTTGAATCGTTGATGAAGCCTATGACTTGGTTCGTGGAAGATGTACATGTCTTAATATGTCCAAGATGTTAGATAAGTGTTATAATGTTCAAAGTAGACGTACAGTCTACTGTTCCTAAAATGAACATTCTGACTGAAGTTGAAGCTGGAGACAGTACACTGTTCCTACGTAGCAGGTCTGAAGAATAGCATCGACTGAAAAATTGCGAATTAATTATTTTCTGTTTTTAAGTTGATGTAATGGTTTAGAATTAATTTAATTGCTTAAATTAATT
Organism: Amaranthus tricolor; assembly: GCF_026212465.1. Lineage (NCBI taxonomy): Eukaryota > Viridiplantae > Streptophyta > Magnoliopsida > Caryophyllales > Amaranthaceae > Amaranthus > Amaranthus tricolor. Next base: position 17,350,588 of record NC_080055.1, read on the forward strand.
AGTAAGTTAATTGGCAAATCTATTTTTAGGTTTTCTAAAAATAGCCCAAGACTTTTTCTTGATTAGATTTAGATCTCCTATTTTTTAGGATCTTATGTTTTAAACTCCTATGCTATTTTTAGCATTAAGGAAACTGATTTTTCCTTGAGCAAATAACAGCCGGACACTTTCATAATTCCACCACCTTTTGTTTTGAGAACGTGGGGGTAGTGGAGGTATGTGTGAGATAGTGGACGTTATGCTTATGGTAACTGCTGGCTGTTCCCTCTATAAATAGAAGGGACTTTGCTCGAATCAAAAATCAATCCTTTTAGGATTCAAGAGTGTCCATTAAAGGGAGATCATCTTAAGAAAAATATTTTCAGTTTTCCAATGCCAATTAATTTATTATATTTTTCTTAAGTAATTATTTTAATTCTTATCCTCTTGAGAATTGGCCTTGTAAAGGGTATTTGAGTGTTTTGTTGTAATTAGACTTATGGGAAGTCTAAGGGAATAGAGAATAGAAACGAGAGAAGAGAAGAGAAGAGAAGAGAAGAGAAGAGAAGTGGGCCTAAGTAGAGAAGCTTTGAGTAAAGCGTTTAGAGTATTGAGAAGCTTCAAGTGAAGCAAAACACTGTTATGTGTAATTGTAATTGATTGCCTTAACATAGTGAGAATTTTGAAATCCCGGGGGGTCGTGGTTTTTCCTTCTTATTAGGCCGAGAAGGTTTCCACGTAAAAATCCTTGTCTTCTTTTATTATTCTTTTCGTTTTTAAGTTTAAGTTTTGTCCTTTACTTAATATAATTCCGCAAAAATTAGAGGCAAAAATCTTAAACCTACTACACAACAATTCACCCCCCCCTCTTGTTGCATTCGATCATCCATTAGTATTTCTACAATTGGTATCAGAGCCCTGTTCCTCATTTAATCAGGAAACCCTGAGAGCAGTATCCTGTTCCCTTGAAAGATGTTGAAGATGAACGAGCGCATGGAAGAGGGGTACTCCACACAAAGGCCACCCATGTTCGATGGGAAATTCTATACTTACTGGAAAAATAGAATGGAAATCTTCATAAAAGCCGAAAACTATCAAGTTTGGAGAGTCATTGAAATTGGAGACTTTGAGGTGACGACCATCAACTCCAACAATGAAGCTGTTCCAAAGCCAATCACTGAATATGAAAAAGAAGATTTTCAAAAGATGGAGATGAACGCTCTTGCTATCAAGTTACTTCACTGTGGGCTTGGTCCAAATGAGCACAATCGAATTATGGGTTGCAAAACCGCTAAGCAGATTTGGGACCTGCTCGAAGTTACCCATGAAGGTACTAGTGAAGTAAAGAGATCCAAGATTGATTTGCTAATGTCCAAATATGAAAGATTCGTAATGGAACCTAGGGAAAACATTCAAGAAATGTTCACTAGGTTCACAAATATTACGAATGAGTTAGTCTCTCTTGGTAGAATCATTCCCGTTGATGAACAAGTTAGAAAAGTACTTAGGAGTCTTCCTCAAGACGAACGCTGGAGAGCAAAGGTTACAGCCATCCAGGAGTCCAAAGATTTCACCAAGTTCAATTTGGAAGAGCTGGCTGGTTCCCTAATGACCCATGAATTGCATTTGGGAACAGCTGACAGTTCCCGAAACAAAGGACTGGCTCTAGCAGCTGATGATAGCGATGAATCAGAAACTGGTGAAGAGGAAGCAGCATTGTTGGCTCGAAAATTCAAAAAATTCTTCAGGAACAGAAGGTATGGTAATCAAAGGAATAACAAAGAAAAGGGAACACCGAACTTGAAGACAAACTTTGAATGCCATAAGTGTGGGAGCACTGAACACTTCATCAAGGATTGCCCTCAATGGAAAAATGAGAAGGGTAAGGGAAAAGCAAGAGAAGTTGGAAGACAATATAAGAAGGGAAACTTCAAAACTGATTTTAGAAAAGCAATGATAGCAGCTTGGGGAGATACGGAGAGCGAGGCTGAGACAGAATCTCCAGTGGAAGAAGAAACAGCAAACCTATGCCTCATGGCATCTCATGAAGAATCCAAAGAAAAAGAGGTAATGTCTTCTGGTCCATCTCTTAAACATCTGTCCAACATAAGTAAGAATAAACTAATCAAATTGCTTTTAGAGACACAAGAAAAGCTAGATGAAAAAACAGCTAAGTGTCTCCAAATTGAGAAAGATCTTAACTTAAGTGAAGATCATATCTCATATTTAAACTCTTTTAGAATCGATGTGCAAAGAAGATTTTTTGATTTGCTAGATAAGAATATCATTTTGAAAGAGCAGTTGGAGAAATTAAAACAGGAATTTATCACTCTTAATATTGAATTGAATCAAAGCAATTTGTTAAGATCAAAATCGGTTGAAAATGATAAAACCACTCACGTGGTTAGCACTGAATTTCAAAGGTTGAAATCAAAATTAGAATCCTTCGAAATTGAAAATGAAAATTTGAAAAATAAAATAAACTTAAGAGGAAAAGGGAAAATCAATGAAATTCCCAAATGGATTCTAAATGCTAAAACCAAAAGTAAAGAAGGTCTAGGCTATATAAGGAATGATAAAAAGAAAAAGTTCTATGTAGATCTCCCCAGTAGCAAAATATGTTCCTTCTGTGGTAAAATTGGACACCTGAAACATCAATGTACAAAGAGGGAACAGCATGTCAAAGCAAATAAAAATTATGTCGAACGTATATGGATTAAGAAATGTGATTCAAATATTGTCGACAAGGAACCCAAGGATGAATGGGTTCCTGCACCTAACCACTAATTTGCTTTGCAGATTCAAGTGAGGGGGAACAACTCATGGTATCTCGACAGTGGGTGTTCCAAGCATATGACGGGTGACAAATCTAAATTTCTCTCACTTGAAGCCTATGATGGGGGAACAGTAACCTTCGGTGACAACATGAAGGGTGAGATAATCGCCAAAGGAAAGGTTGGAAGGTCTAGTTCCCATGCCATTGATAATGTATTTTTAGTCGAGAATTTAAAACACAATTTGTTAAGTATTTCTCAATTTTGCGACAAAGGTAACTCTGTTAAGTTTATTTCTGAAAAATGCATAATTTCTAGGAACAGTACAGGAGACCCTGTGCTGGAGGGAATCAGAAAAGGGAACACCTATGTGGTGGACCTGGACACTGTTCCCAGAAACAGTCTAACGTGTTTAAGTGTTATTGAAGAAGACCCACTTCTTTGGCACAAGCGTCTAGGTCATGCTAGTTATTCATTGATTAACACTTTAAGATCAAAAGACCTAGTAAGAGGATTACCTGCAATAAAATTTCTTAAAAATGAAGTTTGTGATCCTTGTGCTAAAGGGAAACAAGTGCGGTCATCCTTTAAATCAAAGAACGTTGTGACTACCACTAGACCATTAGAATTAATTCATATGGATTTATGTGGACCAATGAGAACACAAAGCCGTAGTGGCAAAAAGTATGTATTTGTTGTTGTTGATGATTATAGTAGATTCACGTGGACCTTATTTTTGGCAAGCAAAGATGAAGCTTTTGATGAGTTTGTTTCCTTTGCTAATAAAACACAAAAATCTACCAATAATCAAATTGTTCACATTAGGTCTGATCATGGAAAAGAATTTGAAAATTCAAACTTCATGAATTATTGCAATGAACATGGCATAAATCACAATTTTTCCGCACCTAGAACATCACAACAAAATGGTGTGGTAGAAAGGAAAAATAGGACTTTAGAAGAAATGGCAAGGACCATGTTGATTGCTAGTGGTCTACCTAGGAATTTTTGGGCAGAAGCCATTAATACTGCATGCTATACATTAAATCGTGTACTAATTAGACCAATCACTTCAAAGACACCCTATGAATTGCTCAAAGGTGTTAAACCAAATATTTCCTATTTTCGTATATTTGGATGCAAATGTTTTGTTCATGTGAATGGAAAACGAAACATAGGTAAATTTGATGAAAGAAGTGATGAGGCAGTATTTCTAGGTTATTCATCACAAAGCAAAGCTTACAGAGTTTATAATAAGAGAACAATGTGTGTAGAGGAGTCTGTTCACATAATCTTTGATGAAACTAACTTTTCAACAAGTGAACAGGAAACAAGTAATATTAAAATAGGTCTTGCAAATTTGGAAGATGAAGATGAAGGAATAAAAGTGCAAGATCGAGGAACAGCAAGCGAACAGTCGATACAAGAAGAGGCAGAAGAAACTGACCAAATCCAGGAACTGCCAGCACAACAGGACCAGCAGACTGTTCCCAATCCAGCTGTTCCCACAGATGAGCAAAATGATCCAGTAGCTGAAAATGATCCAGTAGCTGAACAGAATGTCAATCAAGTTGCTGAACAAGAACATGCTACTGTTCCTTCAAGAGAATTTGTGCCTAAACCTTGGAAGTATCAAAGATACCATCCTCTTGATTCAATTATAAGTGATATAAATAAGGGAACACAAACTAGATCTCAATTGAGAAACTTTTGTGCACACTTTGCGTTCCTATCATCACTTGAACCTAAAAATCACGAGGAAGCTTTAAAGGATTCCGATTGGATAGTTGCCATGCAAGATGAATTGAATGAGTTTGAGAGAAATAAAGTGTGGCACTTGGAACCCAAACCGAAAAACAAGAAAGTTATTGGTTTGAAATGGGTATTTCGGAACAAGCTTGATGAGCATGGAATAATTGTTAGAAATAAAGCTAGACTCGTGGTTAAAGGTTATAATCAACAAGAAGGTATTGATTACACTGAGACTTTTGCTCCAGTAGCAAGGTTAGAGGCTATTCGAATCTTAATTTCTTTTGCTGCATTTATGAATTTTAAACTATATCAAATGGATGTGAAATGTGCTTTTTTGAATGGTTATCTTGATGAAGAAGTTTTTGTGGAACAACCCCCAGGTTTTGAAAATACCTCTTGTCCTAATCATGTCTACAAGCTTGACAAAGCCCTATATGGCTTGAAGCAAGCTCCTAGACAATGGTACGAAAGACTTTCAAAGTTTTTGATTCAAAATAACTTTGTAAGAGGAAAAATCGACAAAACCTTGTTCTTTAAGAATAAAGGTTCTAATATTTTGGTTGTTCAAATTTATGTTGATGACATTATTTTTGGTGCTACTAATGATTCATTATGTAAAGAATTTGCTAACCTTATGGGTACAGAATTTGAAATGAGCATGATGGGAGAATTAAATTTCTTTCTTGGTTTGCAAATTAAACAAACTGAAAATGGTATTTTTATTCATCAACAAAAATACATTAAAGAACTTCTTAAGAAATATGGACTAAACAATGCTAAAACCAACCATACACCTATGGCTACCAATGTTAGACTAGATGAAGACCTAAATGGGACCAACGTAGATCAAACCATGTATAGAGGCATGATAGGTTCTTTATTGTATCTAACTGCAAGTAGACCTGATATTTCTTTTAGTGTTGGTTTATGTGCAAGATTTCAATCAAGTCCTAAAGAATCACATCTCACGGCAGTAAAGAGAATTTTGAGATATTTGAAGGGAACAGACGACTTGTCCCTATTTTATCCTAAAAGTGATGTTTATGATTTAAAAGGTTTTAGTGATGCAGATTATGCAGGTGATCTTGTTAATAGAAAAAGTACATCAGGTATGGTACAATATCTTGGCTCATGTTTAGTTTCATGGAGTTCCAAGAAACAAAACACAGTTGCATTATCCACTGCAGAAGCTGAATACGTAGCAGCAGCAGCTTGTTGTTCCCAAATGCTTTGGATAAAACAGCAACTTAGAGATTTTGGTATTAAAGTTGAATGCATTCCTATTTATTGTGATAATACTAGTGCCATATGTATATCTAAAGATCCAGTGCATCATTCACGTGCTAAACATATACACATTAGACATCATTTTCTAAAGGATAACGTAGAACACAAAAATATTGTATTGAAGCATGTTAACACAAATGAACAAGTTGCTGATATTCTGACCAAACCACTTCCTAGGGAACAATATGAAAAAATGAGATTGGAACTTGGTATGATTAAGCTCCACTAAAGTTAGTTGCATATATTTCCCATTGAAGCATCATGAGAATGAAAAAATCAGGAATCAATCTCAATATTTTGATTGAAAATCAATTATTGCATGGATCAAGTAAACACGTAATAAAGTTTGTACTATGAATGTTTTTACATTTGCATGTTGTTAATTCAAACAGACCAAAGCAATATGTTCATTATTTTCTTCATAATAATTCATAAAATCATAATTAATTTCTTTATTTCCTATTTTATATTTTATTCATATTTCACATTTTTTTTACGGTCAACTTAAATTGAGAGCTTTTGGGAAAACGGTTCTTCTTCACTCAAGTAATGCAAAGCAATAAAGAGATGGGACTTGGAGGAGTAACCGTCACTTCAATAATTTAAAAACCCCTGCTTCACGTCACCTTCCCAAACCTTCTCTCAATCTCTCACTCAAGAACCGTCCTTCTTCCTTTCTCAAAACCTTCAAAATTCAAAAATGAAAACCCCCAAATCCTCTAAATCAGGCAAGAAAACTCCCAAATCCTGTATGCCCGATCAACCAAAACCACTAAGAGTAGTACTTCCACCACCATTACTGCAGGATGCACCACCCACACCAACTGAAACCACACAAGAATCACCAAAACACTCCACTGAACCCACTAGTACCAAAAGAAAAATGTCAACAGGTGGTTCATCTTCTAGAGTAGTTAAGCGATCGAAGCAGGTTGATCCAAACAGCGCAGAAGAAGTTTCAAAGGAGATGACTGTAGGGTTCGGGTTGGACAAATATTGGTATGATTCTACGAACTTTCCTAGATTGCATGAGATTTTACAGTATCAAGAATGGGAACTGTTAATGTCAAATTTCAGTTGCAATTCAATTTTTCCAAACCTAATGAGAGAATTTATTGTAAATTTCTCTAATGATGGCGGTATGTGTACTAGTGTTGTTAAAACTGTTAAAATTGAATTTAACAGCGCATTATTAGGGAAATGGTTTAATGTTCCAAATGTTGGTTTTGATACATATCATATTGGGTCAAAGATTGCATTTTCAGGCATCAATGAACGAACAATTTTTAAATTTTTAGGAATTGATAAAAAGGGGAAGATAAGTCACAATGTTCTGTCCCCTATGCATAAATTATTGTATAATGTTGCTCGCAGATTCATTTTACCACGAAACTCAAAACGTAGTCAAGTGAGTTTGCGTGATGCCACCTTGATTTACTGCATGGAAAAACATATTTAAATAAATTTTCCTTCGTTGATGATCTCTCATTTATCAGACTGCATTGAAAAGAAAAGTTTCATTGGTTATGGAGGGTTGTTAACATGGATTTTTAGGAAGTTTGAGGTCCCATTGGAAGGGTTGGAATTCCCAATAGGTCCCAATATGAAAATTGGTGCTAAATGTTTACAAAATTTGCATTTGAAATTGAATGATGAGGGGGTATTGATGCATGAGGGGGTTGTTGAAGTAGAATCTGATGAGGAAGATATTGAAAAAGAAGAAGAAAATTTGAGAGAGAGAGATCAGGAAGAAAAAGAGGAAAAGGAGCAAGAGCCTGTTCCCACTGACCATATTGAAACAGAAGAAAAAGGGGAACAGGATGGAGAACCTAGTAAGGGGGAAGCAGAACAGGAGGGAGCCTTAGGAGAAGAGGCTCATCACAATCTTTGTGATGATACAAGTGATGAAGAGATTGTGATAGCTCTGAGGAAAAAGGCTAAGTCAATACAAAGGAAGAGTAGGAGGTTGGCCTCGAAACGCAAGGCTACTTTGGTTGATGAAACACCTTCTGACACCATCCCTGAGCCAACACCTGATGAACCTACCTCTCCCAAGCCAGCCAATTCACCACCACATCAAATTCCATCACCACCACTATCACCTATCCCGTGTACACCACCACCACAATCACACACTTCACCCAATATTGGCTGTACTAACTTTGACTCTGTTCCTGCAGTTACCTTACATTCCATTCTTTCCAAGCTCCTTGATCTACAGTCTCAATTCATTGCATTTCAGGATGAAACTCGTGTCTCGCTTGCTTCAATTGTGGATCAGCTAAACCAAATGGAACAACGCCTTGGTGCCAAGCTGGACACAGTGGAGGTGCAGACTGAGTACATTGATGAAGAGACTGACCCTTGAACCCTCTCCCTCTGGTTTAAAAAATTTTGTTGGCTGTATCACTTATCAAACAATTTCTCTTTTTGCCTTGTACCATCTGGGGTACATGGTTGTTGTAACTTTGAACAATTGCTACTTTTCTTTGTTTTTATTTTCTATGGTCTGTGACAATTAACTCTATGCAGGTTTTAATCATTGTTCATAGCACTTGCTTTTATTATTGTTGTTTGTTGTTTTCATCACTAACAAATCTATATGGTTTGTGCTGAGATTTGATAACTCCCAATTCTTTTTGATTGATGTCAAAAGGGGGAAGATTATTGCACAAACTTAACAGGAGCAGTGAATACACAGTTACATATCTTGTTGATTTATATTGATTCTTATGAATGATATGTGTGCTGCTGTGTTTATGCTAGTTTAGTGATCATCTGTGTTGCTAAGTTTGTTGAAGTTCTCATGAAGTCCTCATGAATATTTGATTCTGTGAAAATACTTAATAAGTTATGTTTATTATTATTAGGTTTATTATAGTTTTATTATGTTAGTTTTTATTTATTTTTATTATTATGTTAGTTTTTATTTATTTTCGTTATGTTAGTTTTTATTTATTTTCGTTTAACTTAGTTTATTTCATTTAAGTTTTAAGTTAATTAATTTTAAAAACTTTTTGAAAAATATTTGATATTTTAGAGTAAACTGTTCGTTTATGAATGCTTGGTAAATTATATTCTAACAAGTTGATTTGCTAAGTTAATTAGAGTTACTTTAATCTCTAGTATGCTCTATGAATTTTGTTTCACTTAAGTTTGTTTATAAAGTTTGCCATCATCAAAAAGGGGGAATTTGTTGGCCTCTTAAGGTTTTGATGATGACTTCACTTTTAATAAACAAACATATTTTTAGAGATTGTTTTGTAGGTATATATCCGATTTAATTTGAATCGTTGATGAAGCCTATGACTTGGTTCGTGGAAGATGTACATGTCTTAATATGTCCAAGATGTTAGATAAGTGTTATAATGTTCAAAGTAGACGTACAGTCTACTGTTCCTAAAATGAACATTCTGACTGAAGTTGAAGCTGGAGACAGTACACTGTTCCTACGTAGCAGGTCTGAAGAATAGCATCGACTGAAAAATTGCGAATTAATTATTTTCTGTTTTTAAGTTGATGTAATGGTTTAGAATTAATTTAATTGCTTAAATTAATTAGTAAGTTAATTGGCAAATCTATTTTTAGGTTTTCTAAAAATAGCCCAAGACTTTTTCTTGATTAGATTTAGATCTCCTATTTTTTAGGATCTTATGTTTTAAACTCCTATGCTATTTTTAGCATTAAGGAAACTGATTTTTCCTTGAGCAAATAACAGCCGGACACTTTCATAATTCCACCACCTTTTGTTTTGAGAACGTGGGGGTAGTGGAGGTATGTGTGAGATAGTGGACGTTATGCTTATGGTAACTGCTGGCTGTTCCCTCTATAAATAGAAGGGACTTTGCTCGAATCAAAAATCAATCCTTTTAGGATTCAAGAGTGTCCATTAAAGGGAGATCATCTTAAGAAAAATATTTTCAGTTTTCCAATGCCAATTAATTTATTATATTTTTCTTAAGTAATTATTTTAATTCTTATCCTCTTGAGAATTGGCCTTGTAAAGGGTATTTGAGTGTTTTGTTGTAATTAGACTTATGGGAAGTCTAAGGGAATAGAGAATAGAAACGAGAGAAGAGAAGAGAAGAGAAGAGAAGAGAAGAGAAGTGGGCCTAAGTAGAGAAGCTTTGAGTAAAGCGTTTAGAGTATTGAGAAGCTTCAAGTGAAGCAAAACACTGTTATGTGTAATTGTAATTGATTGCCTTAACATAGTGAGAATTTTGAAATCCCGGGGGGTCGTGGTTTTTCCTTCTTATTAGGCCGAGAAGGTTTCCACGTAAAAATCCTTGTCTTCTTTTATTATTCTTTTCGTTTTTAAGTTTAAGTTTTGTCCTTTACTTAATATAATTCCGCAAAAATTAGAGGCAAAAATCTTAAACCTACTACACAACAATTCACCCCCCCCTCTTGTTGCATTCGATCATCCATTAGTATTTCTACAACATAAACCAATTAGTAAGTAAGGAAGCAAACATTTTTTTTAAAAACAAACAAGGAAAAAGGTAAATCTTATTCTGCCACCATATTATTAAGAAAAACAAGTTGTTTCCACCATAATATCATCCAACCCTTTGCCATTTTCTGTTGCTACTGCTTCGGGGTAAACTTTCTACAGGTACATAACAGCATTAGAATGAGAAGCAACAAAAAGATGTCAACAGTAAAGGGAAATGCCTTGTAGTACCTCTCAATTGTCCTCAACTGAAAGCTTGATTCCCTGAAAATCATTAATCAAGTCAATGCAGTCAGCTTTGCAATCACAAGCCGGACATAGTCAACCCTCATCACCAGGAGTAAGTAGTAAGAAAAGAAAAATACCAATGAGTCAGAATGAAAAACTGTATTGAGGAAGGAAGCTTAATTGTCTGTCTTTTCATTCAATAGCATAACTATATATTTACAAGATAATAGGCAAGGCAATCAATCAAGATAATTGGCTACCTAATTTAGATTAAGCCATATATAGCAAATATATCCCAAAATATATTCATCCCATATTTATCTTATTACCCCCCAAGTTGGAGCATGTAAATCAAGAATGCCCAACTTGCTAATTAAGTAGTCAAACCGTTGAGTCCCCAAAGCTTTTGTAAAAACGTCAGCCAATTGATCTGTAGTAGACATGTAGGAAGGAGCTATCAAACCGTCACGAATTGCATCACAAACAAAATGACAGTCCACCTCAATGTGTTTTGTTCGCTCATGGAAAATTGAATTTTGGGCGATATGCAAAGCAGATTGACTATCACAAAATAGAGGTATAGCTTTCGGATGATGTACACCCAAACTCAACAATAGACCTTTCAACCATTTTAACTCACATGTTATTGCTGCCATAGACCGATACTTTGCTTCTGCGGATGATCGAGAAACCGTGTGTTGCTTTTTAGTTTTCCAAAAAATAGGAGACTGTCCCAGAAACACCAACCAACCTGTGAGAAATCGCCGAGTAAGTGGGCAAGCTGCCCAATCAGAATCACACCATCCAGTCAAAGACAAGTCACTATCCGAGTGAAGTAAAATGCCTTGTCCCAGAGTACCCTTCAAGTATCGTACTACACGTAAAGCCCCATCCCAATGCTCTTGTCTAGGCTCATTCAGAAATTGAGATAATATGTGCACCGCATACGCCAAGTCAGGACGAGTAACAACCAAATATATAAGACGTCCTACCAATCGGCGATAAGACTCGAGATCTTTGAAAAGGGCTCCATTAGCACGCCCAAGATGATGATTTTGCTCTATTGGAGGCTGCCGGTTTACTACCCAAAAGGCCTGTGTCAGTGATAATATCGAGTGCATATTTTCGTTGAGAAAGAAATAGCCCTTTAGAGCTACGAGCAACTTCAATCCCAAGAAAAAATTTCAGAGCACCAAGATCTTTCATATGGAAACAAGAACAAAGATACTCTTTAAAAGCCTTAATTGCAGCGGAACTATTGCCAAAAATTATCAAATCATCAACATATATTAACACATTTAAGTGAACCTCACCCTTAGTGTATGTAAAGAGTGAATAATTGGAATAGGACTGTAAAAACCCGTACCTCTTCAAGGCGGTGACCAATTTTGCAAACCAACATCGTGGTGCCTGCTTTAATCCGTATAAGGATTTTTTTAGGCAACAAACCGTACCAGGAGAATCCGAATGAAAGCCTGGAGGAAGTTTCATGTAAACTTCCTCATCGAGGTCACCGTGCAAAAATGCGTTATGCACATCCATTTGATGCAACTTCCAGTTCTTAGAAGCAGTAATTGCTAGAAAGGCTCGTACTGTAACCATTTTTGATACGGGGCAAAAGTCTCATCATAATCTATCCCTTCAACCTGATAATTACCAAAGACCACCAATCGTGCCTTCAACCTTTCAATGCTACCGTCAGACTTGAACTTAATTTTGTACACCCATTTGCTTCCTAAGGCTTTCTTGCCCGGTGGAAGATACTCCATTACCCACGTACCATTATTCTCCAAGGCACTTATTTCTTCCTGTATAGCTTTACGCAATTCGTCATCTTTCATTGCTTTCTTGAAAGATGTAGGCTCCTTCCCTGCTGTAACAGATGCAATAAAATTTCGGTGTTTCACAGAAAATTTGTCACCACTAACATAATGTGCTATAGGATAGGGCATACCTGAGGGAGGTTGTGATGTGGGCGTTGGTGAGTCGGGGGATGGACTTTGCGTGAACACGGTATGAGTAACATAATCCCTATACCGAACATTAGAATATTTTTCTCGAAAACCACGACCCATATTCTCATCTGTTTCTGCACCTGCTGTGGTACTATGATTGGATGGAGGAACATCATCCCCTACTGCAGGAGACGCTACTGGTGGACATGTGGCCGGCCCCCCTGCAGTAGAAGTTATTGGCATGGCAACAGGCTGTGCAGCTTGCTGCAACAGCTCTTGTGTTGGTGCTGTTTCAGGCTGCTGTAATGCCTGCTGTGCCATAGGTAGGGGCTGCACGCATGGAGCTGGCAGCTGGCCCAAATCAGTGTCATAATAATCACAAAGATCCAAATTAATTCCCAAACCATTTTGCTCATTCTCAGGCACAAGATTTTTATCCTCCGATTGTAAATAAGGAAAAACATGCTCGAAAAATTTTACATCACGTGACACGAAAAATTTTTTAGTGTCCAAATCAAAGAGACTCCAACCCTTCGTACCAAAAGGATATCCAACAAAAATACACTTCCTAGTTCGGCTTGCAAATTTATCCCCTTTTGCCCGTTGATTGTGAGCAAAACACAAAGATCCAAACACGTAACTCCTTAAAAGAGGGAGGATAACCAAACAGGACTTCATAGGGAGTACGTTTATTTAAAATGCTAGATGGTGTTCGATTAATAACATGAGCAGCGGCTAATACGCATTCACCCCAAAAATCAATCGTCAACCCCCCTTGAAACCTCAAAGCCCGAGCAACATTAAGAATATGTCTATGTTTTCGTTCGACCCTCCCATTTTGTTGAGGAGTGCCGACACAAGATTTTTGAAACAATATTCCAGTCACCAAAAAATAATCTTTCAAGCAGTTAAATTCAGTTCCATGATCACTACGAACAATTTTAAATTTTTGGCCAAATTGTCGGTCAATCATAGCAATAAAAGACATGAATATACGAAAAACCTCCTTTTTATCAATTAATAAATAAACCCAAACGGCACGAGAAAAATCATCTACGATAGTCAAAAAATAACGAGCACCACAAGAAGAGAGTTTGTCATATGGACCCCATAAATCACAATGTACTAACTCGAAAATCCGAGTTGTTTTATTTTCACTCAAAGGAAAACTACTCCTAGGTTGCTTAGCACGATAACAAACTTCACAATCTTTTGGTAAACTACATGGTGTATTATTAAAAAAAGGAAGCCACTTTAAAAGTTTCTCGAAAGGATGCCCCAATCTACTGTGCCACAACTCCAAGGAAGACGAGTTATCCACCGAAACAGCCGAAACAGCTTGCACCATTGTATCCTCACGCAAGAAATAAAGTCCATCCCGTCGATCACCCGTGCCAATCACTTCCCTCGTGTGTAGATCCTGTATAGTACATTGAGATGAATTAGTTATGACACAACAATTTAAATCATCACTTAATTGTGAAACCGAAATTAAATTACAGTGCAATTTGGGAACAATAAGAACATTAGTGAGGGTGATGTTATTTGTGAGCTTGGCATCACCCTCCTTAACTGCTACAGTATTTTTGCCATCCGGGAGACCAACAGGAAATGGTGGCACTTCCTTGATATTGGTTAAACATGATAAATTTCCCGTGACGTGATGAGAGCATCCCGTATCAATAATCCACTCACCATTCAACCTTGAAGGAAGTGGGGGTGTACCAAAGGCTTGAACCAACGACTGCCACTGTTCGGCAGTGAACCCCAAAAGTGGCTGTGTGTCGGTCCCAATAGGTGGTGTGGGTTGAGCATTTGAGGTCGTAGCATTAGCCTTCACAACGCCACGACCACGACCTGCATTAGTAGGAGCATGTTTCGCTTTCGATGTACCCTTCGAATCTGCACCAGGAGAGCCGTACTTCTCCACATACCAGTCCGGAACCCCATGAAGTTCAAAACATTAGGAGGTATCATGGCCCCTTTGGTGACAATAGGTGCACGTTAACGCGGCCTTTTCTGCTCGACTAAGTCGTGGCTTAGCCCTATTTTCCATGCGAACAGCAAAACCCGCAACTTCCGGCTTCTCATCTCTCACTTGTGATATGCCTTGAACACGTTCCTCTTGGGAAATTTGTTGATAGGCTCTTTTTAAGGAAGGCAGGGTTCGTGTGATAGTAAATTAGATCGTAAAGAAGCGTAATAATCGGAATAAAGGCCTAACAGAAATTGTTGTAATATGTCATTCTCTCGCCTTGTTTCATGTTGCTTCCCAACTCCACAAGTGCATAGACCACACTTACATCTAATCAGAGGTTCATATTTGGCAAGATCATCCCACAAGACTTTCAATTTACCAAAATAAGTTGCAACTGACATGGTCTTTGTTTGCTCACACCTATTGATCTTTGCCTTTAGTTGTTGCATATGCGGTCCATTGATCACACAAAATCTCTCCTTTAAATCATCCCATAAATTCTTTGCATTATCATAATGCGAAAGCAAAGATTTCACTTCTGGATCAATGGTACTCATGAGCCACGAAACAAGCATACAATGTATCGTGACCCAATCATCATTAGTAGCAGGAGATATGACATTGATGATGGTTCCATCAATGAAACCATACTTGCGACGAGATGAAAGAGCCACATAAATCGCATGAGACCAATCGTCAAAATTATCGAGCTTTAATCGTACAACTGTGATGAATTCTCCGGGTTTATCTTGTGGTCCTAGATAAAAAGGGGAGTTTGGTTCCATTTTAAGAGGTGGTGGTGGTGGTGGTTCACCACCGCCTGTCATATTTCGGGGGTTAAAAAAACGCTCCGATACCATGAAAAACTGTATTGAGGAAGGAAGCTTAATTGTCTATCTTTTCATTCAATAGCATAACTATATATTTACAAGATAATAGGCAAGGGAATCAATCAAGATAATTGGCTACCTAATTTAGATTAAGCCATATATAGCAAATATATCCCAAAATATATTCATCCCATATTTATCTTATTACAGAAGCCCTAAAATTTTTGGACGCCATTGAGAAGCAACGGAGGGTAGATGAGACGAAAGAATGGAGTAAGATGAACAGTTAAAATATGAACAGTTAAAACCAATGCTCTCCTTTTATATTAAAAATAAATAAATAAATAAATAAATAAATATATATATATATATATATATATATATATATATATATATATATATATATATATATATATATATATATATATATATATATATATATATATATATATATATATATATATATATATATATATACATATATATATATATATATATATATATATATATATATATATATTAGACATTCGTATGAAAGAACAGTCTCTATATAAGACGTCATGCACACTCAACTCATTTATACATTTTGAAAAATAGAAAAATACAATAAAAAAGCTTATATCATAATACAAACACACATTTCAAAATAGCTTCCTCTATTATACATTCTAAAACAACTTCATTCCTTCCTCTAATCAGTTTTTTCGACATTCCCCTCTAATCAAATATTAAAATAATCAATAATCACAAGAAAGATTTGATACTTGAATTCGACAATTTTACATCTCAAAAACAATACATATGAAACTACGGGTATAATATATGCAATGCACGATTCCTACTGAATATTTTTTTTATTTCCCTTAATTGTTAATATATTTAAAAATAAAATTTGATTGGTATTTAGATCGAGTTGATGGGGAAGATTTGATCATTGATGAAGATAACAATACCACTAAATTTTATAAGGGTATATGAAGTAGATATTTAAGGTATTCAAAGTAGTTTTTATGGTATATAAAGTAGATGTTTATGATAAACAATAGATGTTTAAGATATGAAAAGTAGATGTTTATAGCATCCAAAGTAAGTGTTTATGGTATTTAAAGTATGTGTTTATGGTATATGAAGTATGTGTTTATTATTTGCAAAATAGGTGTTTATTCTATGAGAAGTAGATATTCTATGTATATAAAGTAGGTGTTTTTGTACATGGTGTTTATGCTATCTCGACGTTTACGGTTTGTAAAGTATGTGTTTATTGAATGCAAAGTAGGTGTTAATGGTATATGAAGGTGTTTATTGTATGTAAAGTTGGTGTTTATGCTATGAAGTAGGTGTTTATCATATTCTAACTAGGTGTTTAGGGTATGTGAAGTAAATATTTATTGTATGAAAAGCATGTGTTTTTATGGTGTATGAAATAGGTGTATAATATATGTAAACTAGGTGTTTATGGCAAGTAAAATAGGTGTTTATTATTTGAATTAATTGTGATTTGAAACAAAACTTGGCTAATGAAAAAGGCTATAGAAAGTGACGATGCAGAAATAGTAATATATCAACTAATAAAGAAGGCGGAAACACCTACTTTGCCTATCAAAAACACCTACTTCACATACTTTAAATACCTACTAATGTATATTAAATCCCTACTACAACCAATTTTGACTAGATTATTATCCAAATTGTGCAGAAACAGTGACTTAACTCGACTTATAACGTGATTTAAATGTGAAAAACACTTGTAAAAACTTTAAGGCAAGTGATTGGTTATGTTGTCAAAGCTTGTGAATAGTACGTAACCATTATATTCTAAAAATACATACTATTACGATGGACGAAGTATGCTAAGAAGGAAGTATGAGAATGCATGTTCAACAATCGAAATGAATCTCATAATAGAGACAATAATACACAACATAAGCTAGTTACAGTACAATAGAGGCAAGATAAGGGTCGCAAGTTCTATAATCTTTTTCTAAAATCACAATATATATATATATATATATATATATATATATATATATATATATATATATATATATATATATATATATATATATATATATTAGGTGAGTATTTTTCATTTATTGGATATATCTAATTAGAACTATATAATGAAATCATTTTTATAAAATGAGAATAATAAGACTAGTTGTGCGGTCGATCTTATTATATTGGTTCAGATGATAAAGGTTTTATGGATTTGGTCCTAGGAATAACATTAGGGTTTATAAATAAACTAACAAGTAACCAGACACAACAACAATGACATGCTATATTAATATTAACATAATCTGCAATCCTAACATATGATATCATTACGATGATTTTGAAAAACAATACTCAATTTATAAACAAACCAGAAAGGAGGAATGGAAAGTATGAACACCCCAAACATAATAATATTACACATTTATTTATGGGTCATAATAAGAGTGCAAAAAGTATAATAATTATATGAATAAAACTTATAAGGAACAAAATGAGCTTTAATTCATGGCATCAAATAACTTTGCAATTTATCTAGATTAGTAAGAGTTTTTATTCAATGAATCATATATCATTAATACAAGATGGGAGAGCATATATATAGACTCTCAGATATAGAAACATAAGTTAGTTATAACTACTTTATTACTAACTTGATTTACATAACAGAAAAACTAAACTAATGACTAAATACATTCTAACAAACTATTAAACATAATCCTAGCTAGTAAGAAAGTTGCTTTTGTTGGAGCTTCTTCACATGCCACGTCACCAGTGTTGAGGAGGGCTTCCACACATGCCATGTCACCATTCTTCTGTAGATTAGTAGATGTAGTGTGAGCTGCAATATTGCTATAGTTAACAGAGTATTGGAGCAAGTATTTCAATCTCCATGTAAAATCAGCCGTAAAACATGCCAGAATTGAAAGTTATGTGGAGTTTCTTGGTTCTAAGGCAAAAAGAATTTTTTTGAAAAATCATGAGGTTGTATTTGAAAATAACCATTCATTTTAATTGTAGATTTAAATTATGAAATCATAATGAACGAATTTGAGAATGATAAGGTTTGAAATCATTTTCAAATTCTCAACTATAACTGCTTCTAAAATAATGGTGGAATTGACTCAAACCCAAATTAATTTTATTTATTTGTAAAACATTAAATTTGAATCAATTCTTAATTTTCTAATGAAATTATCGTTTTCAAACATAGCATAAAGCAATTCAACCTGTTATGGGTATCTAAGTTTCATTTAAAGAATGATTTCTAAATAGTTTTGTTTATATAGAGTAGTTAATTGATATGATATGTTGGCAGGTATATTTTTATAGTGAATGGGAAGTAATCTTGATCATTATCATTATTATTATTAATAAAGAGAATTTATATAAAAAATAAAGTCTAATATATACATCTGAGTTATTTACATAAATGCTGTATATTGTCTCGAAATTCCCTAATAATACCACATGATATTAACTTACAAAATTATTGTCCACTAAGGATATATTATCCCCTATTAATTAGGCAAACCTGAATATACTATATAGCAAACAAAAATCGCTTAATACTCACCAGTACAACTCAACATCTTCACATTTCTCAAATTATAGTTTTCTATTTCCACAACATCCAATATTCCTTCCATAACACCAAAAAATACAATTTTTTAAAACTAAAATGAAAAAATTAAAACAAAATATGTTTTTAAATAAATCATAATAACATTGCAAATTTCATTGAAGTTTCTAAAAAAATGACAAAAGTATGTTATCCAACATTCATATCTGGCATTGTATTTTAAATTGGGTTGTGAATGTTTCGTAACGTATATTATGCAAGACATAGCACTCTCAAGTAGCAAAGGGTCAAGTGCATCTAGAAAAACCTCTTCCATTTCAACTACAATGGAAAAACATGAACAAATAAGTAAGAATCCATTACTAGTCATGGAAAGACAATAACATTTAAATATAAGTTGCAATTTTCAAAGAAGCTTAACATAATTTATCACCTTGGCGCTCCATTATTTCGATTGGGACAAGTTTTCTTATTATATTCCTCTCTCGAAAAATACCACATGATCTCTTGGGACATAAAGCCTTATCCATCTTATTTGGAAATCTAGTCAAATGAGGATGTCCCACCCTTCTCTTCTTGTTGTCGTCAGTAATAAGTTTTTGGACCCAAGTAAGATGACTAATATTCTGAGATAGGCTTGAATCTTGAAGCTCCTTTATGTGGAGATGGTCACATAGTCCGACCTTGGGGGTGGGCGAGGAGGGCCACCGCCCAGGGCCCCAAAGTCTAGGTATATGTAGTATCTTCCGCCATTAATGAGGCTTGAAGTTATTAGATGGGGATGAAGAGGATGAAAATGGCGTGTTCATTCTTTTGTTTTAGGGCTTGAATTTTTTTGGGCCGTTTTTTTCTAAATATTAAGGCTAATTGGACTAATTTTTAACACCCATTTTAGTATGACAAATTATTGTATTAGACGGTCTCAACGTTAGACGTTTCTCATGCATGAGTTGAATGACTCAACTAATGTAATTATTAGCATATGTGTTTCGTACTTTTAAGTTGTCTCACCGAGATATAGTCTCTCACAAGAGTAGCTATTTTAGTATTCTTAAATTTGCTTGCAAAGTGGGTATGGGATTTTAGTATAATAGGAATACTGGATTTGAAAACTCGTGCAATACACGGATATAATGAAATGGGTCAAGTTATAACAAAATAGATCATTTTTTTGTTAAGCTTCGCTTTTATCATTTTTTTAGCGAATTAAATTTTTTTTCTAAATTAAAATTATTTTTATTGAGTAAAATAATCACGGAATAATGAAATTTTTATTGATTCAAATATGTTTTTTTTACTAATCTCATGTTATTTTAATTTTCTTATTTGGGATTACTAATTTTTAACAATTAGAGGATTATCAATGTTATATAAACTATAGTTGTTGATAAGTCTATATCAATCAATTGTTATACTCCCTCCAATTCACTATTATTGCCCATTTGCGTTTTGAACACTATTCAACTCTTATTCTTAATTTATATTTTATTTTTAATCTATAAGTTAAAGCATGATCAAGTGAGATCTTATTTGATTCGTCTCAATGTAAGGATTATTTGTATCAACTTTTTATAATCTTTAATTATGCATAATTAGAGATATTAAAGATTGAATAAGTATAATTTTTAATTATCCATAATTAGAGATATTAAGGATTGAATAAGTACATTAAATATAATGCATTTAATAGTGAATTGGAGGAAGTATAAATATTGGAATTTCTTAATGATGTTGAAAAAAAAATTAGGAGTCCTATTATACACGTTTCACCTCGGACTTTTCAAATATCAAGACCAACCCTGATGGTCACCAAGATTATCAATGTTTGCAACAAAACTTACCACTGGACATGAATGCACACGTCACACTACTACACAATATAAGTCTACAGCAACATTTTGTTTGCAACACTTATTTTATATGTTGCTTTTAGCTCTGAAATTTTAATTTTATATAAAAATTTAAATGAAGTGTTGGATACTACTTTCTCCATTCCAATTTACTTGCAACGTTTACTTTTCGTGCAATTCAATGTACTAATTCAATACTTAATATCTTTAATTATGTATTATAAAAAATTATTAAAATTTGATATTAATAATCTTCGCAATGAGACGAATCAAACAAGATCTCACTTGATTATATTTTAACTTATAGATTAAAAAAACTAACCACAGATTGAGAGTGATGAATAAATAGTGTCATTTTTCTAATATTGCTACTAATTTAGAATGGAGGAAGTAGTATATAATACAACACTTTTCAAAAATATTGCTTTTTATATAAGAAAAATTCCACATGGTAGCATCCAGGTTTTATGAAATGCTACTGGTAACACTTTTTAAAGAATTTTCCACACTATAGCATCCAACTTTTGCATTTAAAATTTCTGTAGCCTTAAACATACAAAAACGTTAGTTTGATCGTTACCATGTAATTTTGAATGTTACTTTGAAGTGTAAATTTCAAAAGTCATTCCTTCCTCCCTTACGATTAGAGGTGTTCATTAGCGAGTACCAGACATTTCGGTTACCTTTTTTAACAGCCCGTGTCCCGGCCCAATTTATACGGATACTCGGATTTGGAGTATCCGAATAAGTTGGGTCGGGACACCGGGTACCCGTTTGTTCCTCACTTTTGGTTTTTGCAATTTTTTTATTTTCTAGACTCGAGCTATTTAAAATCTTACCTTTCTTGCGTGATTATGGATAATCATCAACGGAGCTAACCATCGACTTAGCTGCTTGGTACCTTCAAGTCTTTATTATGATATTAGTTACTGACCATTTTTTTGAAGTTTCATTTTCAAGTCTTCATGACATTAGTTATTGACTTTTGATTCTTAATCTTTAATATAGTTGTAATTGGCAACACTTGTGAGTTACTGACTAATTTTTTTATCTTATTATTTAATGGAGTATTATTAGTTTAGCATTACTCTAATGACCCCTTGGCGTACAAATAAATTATTATTCAAAAAAAAAATCCTAATATAACGAGTCGGCGAGTATCCGTTTTAATTTATTTTGTGGCCTATGACCCACCTGATTAAGGCGGGTCGAGTACTCCGCCCATAATATAATATTATAAGCCACGGGTCGGTGGGTTAACGGGTCGTGTTTTTTTTGCCATACTCATTCTAGAGGTGATTATGGGCGGCCCGGTCCGACCCGACCCGAAAAAGTGAGGGTTTGGGTACCAAAATATGGCCCGATGGGCAGGTTTGGGTAGAAAATAAGTGGCTCGATTTTTTTGGGACGGGTTTGGAATTTGGTGTTTGGCCCGCGAGCCGGCCCGAAAAAGTGTGTGTTCATGATTTGTTCTCTTCTTTGCAAGTCAACAATAAACAAATACCCCACTAGGAATATTAAGCTCAACATCTTATATTGCACCTACATAATTCGCGACACATAATTCTTAGCCGCACTACTCTACTTAGCATTGAGCATCTAATATTAAGCTTATTTTCTCATATGGCCATATCATATGAATTATATTATAAGCACAACCAGTTAATTGTAATTTGTATAATATGTAATATGTAATAATTATTTGTTTATTTCTATTATTTTGATTGGTTGACTAGAATTGTCGATTTTTTTGATAGGTTGATTGGAATTATTTATTAGTGCCAACAATTTAACCTTATGAAATGCCAACAATTTGACCTTATGAAATGCCAACAATTTGAATGAAAACATAATTATTATAACACTTATGGGTATTAAATAAAACGGTAAATTAAACGTTAAAATGGTGAATTAAACAAAAACTAAAAGCTACGATTTGGAAAACACTTACAAAATGATGAATTAAACGGAATTTAACAAGAACTTTACGGAAAATGCCATGACAATTAGATAGTGGATAAACTGGATGCTAC
The DNA here is from genome assembly GCF_026212465.1 of Amaranthus tricolor. NCBI lineage: Eukaryota > Viridiplantae > Streptophyta > Magnoliopsida > Caryophyllales > Amaranthaceae > Amaranthus > Amaranthus tricolor. Next base: position 17,373,284 of record NC_080055.1, read on the forward strand.
CATGTGAAATTTTCTTTAAAAAAGTACTACCACTGATATTTCATAAAAACTGGATGAAAAAAAATTATTCGAAAAATAAAAATTTAGAGTGGTGGGATAAATCTCTCCCTTGAAAAACTAGCGCAAAAAGAAAAAAAAAATCTAAACCTGACACTTTACCTAAACTACTTCTCCTATAATGACTCCCTAATTAAATCCCCTTTTACAAATTCCCCCGCTTGAGACTGCACCACCTGTAACCGCCTTGAATTATGAAGGCAAACACTAACTGGAATTTAGTATTAATCAAGCGGAAGCTTACTTTTGCCAACACAATTAAGGGGTTACTTAAAGGTCAAACCAATATCCAAGCAATATAACGGAAGTCTTAACTTTCCAAAATATAGGAAAAATTACAACCAAATCAAAGTAAGTCCAAAGTTCAAATTACATCCTTAAATTATTCTAAATCTAAACTAATAGTCTCTCAAATAAAATAACGAGATCTAAACAAAAGGGGAGTCATACTCCAGCACAGGTTCATCTTCCGCTCGCATATCCATTCTCCGTCGAGGTGCCATAGGGTTTTACTCTAAAAACAAAACCATTGGAAAAACATACAAAGCATAGTATCAGCAAAAAGGCTAAGTATAAACACACTGGTGTCCGTCAAACAAGTTATTGAAACCCCTTTTTTTGAGTAAATTCATTTTGAAATATGCTTTTTCATTTGATAAATCATATTATGATTCAAATCCAGTTCAATGGCTCTATAGTCATTTCAAATTCTCATTTTTCATCATAAATCATAAGATCTCAATGGATCTAAATCAATTTCAAACTCATATCATAAGTTTACATGGGTACTCTGTGAGTCATCCTGTGACTCGTTTGGTAGTCGGTCTACCGTCCGCGACATGTCCGGCAAGTGTAACACAATGGTATTGTGAACAATACGCGCTCAGCATTGGTGAGCCGTTTAATCATGCACACAACATTTGTTGTGGCATATGTACCCGCCATTTAGGCTAAAACATTTTTTTGTACATAATATATATCTTGTAATTTTAATAGCATTTGAATGTCAAAAGTATCAAGTTTTTCAATATGATAAACATCTTTTATTTGCACATAGCAAAACATACTTTATTTGCGACTTAGCAAAATCAAATCATAATATTTCCCACATGGGTAAAACATGCTTAGCATAATTATATCATTAAACATAACCTTTGTATTATATTGGGGCATCACTAGCATGTATGGAAATGCATCGTAACAAAAAGTAATTAAAGTTCAATACAATGTTTTTTTTTAAGGAAACCACTAAAATGTTTCGTTTCAATCCTTCGTAAAGTAAATATAACTTTAAAGGGTTTCGAAATTCATTCAAAACAACTAGAATATGATTCATAAGTCTATAAAATCATTACGACAGAAGATTTCATAAAACACTATTTTCTTAAATACGAGATAGTTTTGCCGGTAATAAAATCGATAATTGATTTACAAAGTACATATTAATTCTCCAACAAGACCCAAATTAATCAAGTCATTATAATACCTTATTTAAAATGAATTTAAGGTTGTCCCATCAAATTATAATTGGTTATGCAAATTTATAACTATCTTACAATTACTTTCGACAATTTGAGTATTTACCGTTATTTAAATGGTGTCTTAAATCCGTAAAATTTATAAACCATCTAATTTAAACTTAATTTATACTATGTGGCAGTAGGTTATTAATATAATTATAAATTTTTTTTATAGGTCTATTTTTACCCAAATTTAATTAACAATATTACACTTTTTAATAAATAAACATTGTCTATTAATTTGATAAATTAGTAAATAATTAATAATTTATTATATAAAATTATACCAAAGTTCCAGAAGTTATATAATATGTTTATTAGGCTATTTGAACTTATAAAACTCATGTATGATGTTTTATTATTTTGTACAGATATTTTATCGATAAATAGAATAAAATATGTTTAAAATTATTTGAGTCCGAATAAAATATTATAAAAATTATATGATATTCCAGAAGCTATTTTAAGGGGTAGAAAATTTTAAATAACCATTTAAAAATCATGTGGGCTATTTTTAATAATTAATATCGTTATTTTACCAATAAACCGAATAAAATTTATTTAAGTCCATATATGGTCATGAAAATCCATATAAATTTTTGAACATGTATCTACTGTTTATATAAGTGTCTCATAAAATTTTCATGTCCAAAAGACGTCATTTAGTATTTATTTTATATGTTACCGTTTTCAAACTTACCGATTATTAATAACCGAGTAAAAATTATTAAGGTCCTTAAATGTGAACGAAACCTTCCCAAAATTTTACCAATTTTACCTACTGTCCATATGAGTATGTGATAAAAATTTCAAGTCCATATGTCTTTGTTTGGTAATTATTTTATATTTTACCATTTTACAATTTACCGTTAAACAATTTAACGATTATTCAAAAATAATAAAAAAAATAAAATTCCAAACTAAATATATTCTGGCCAAATCTTGTTGGAGACATTATAATATGTTTTTATTAATTATTTTTGATGATGAAGAGTTCATCTAATACCATATTTTATGATAAGAGTATTTAACACCTTAAAATCCATTAAAATATCAATTTAATGAATAATCTCAGCAAAAAGTATTAACATATAGCTACTGAAAATTTCTTTTAAAATGAATTTCAAATATTTTCAAATTCATATAATCATTTCCATCACAATAACTTTCACAAAGTAGTGTTAAACATGCCTTTAAACATACAATAATTTATAAAATCAATATGCATGATGCCCACAATAATAATACATGTAATAAATTATTCCATACTCAAATTTATCATTTTGACATCATTTTTCAAGATTTAAGAACTTCTCTTTTAAAAAAAAAAAGTTTATACACAAACTTTCCCAACTTGTTATTAAATCCTTTAAAAATCACCCCATGTGACATACCTCGACTCCAAGCCTATATAATTATTCCGTAAGCTCCTACGCGTTCTTAGATGCGGTTCTAACTTCGGGTCCTTGCCCTTCAAGTCTCAACTCCAACTCTTCAACTAAACATATTGCATTCATCCAAAAATCAATAATAATTTTGGATTTCTAACATGCACTTAATTTTTCCAAGTTGGAGTTGTTAGACTAATACTTGTGATGATTTTAATATATTTAGAGTATACTTATTATGTTGAGCAACATACTTAGTTAAGTCCCATAATTTTATTTGAATCCTTTAAGTAACAAAATTTATATGTTTGTGGAAATGCATTTTCTTACTTTCTATTATGGCCTATTTTTATAGATTTATAAGTGATGATTTTCTTAGTTTAGAGATAAAATACTCATTTTATAATGATCTTAGTTTATAGAAAGATTCATGTAAAAAAATGTTTTACATGAACAAGTTTTAACAAAACTAGTGGAATAAGGAAATGAACATAACTTACTCTATACTTGGTGGATTTCTTCAAGTTTGGTGTCTGTGGAAAGCTCTTAAGATGAAGATTATTTTTATGGGAGATTTGAGTTTATAAACATAAATTTTCAGAAGTTTTAGATGGGTTTTTGAAGGAGATTTGATGAGAAAAGAAGGTGTTGTAGTTATTGAAAGTTTGAAGGATTCTAGTGTTTGTTCATGGATGAACTTGGGAGCAATGTGTTGGGGTTTATGGCTGAATAATTATTCAGAAAATGGAGTGTTTTTGCTTCAAATATTTGTCTTTTGCATGCTTGTAATGATGCACAAGCTTTGGGTAGAACAAAAGGGTTTTGGGTAGTGTGATTGGCTTTAGTGTGTAAGTGAACACGGAGCTACTAAGAGGATTTGGGACAGCCATATTAGCTGCTGCTTAGGGCTGATTTGGAGTGCTTTTTGTCCTCAATTTGGTCTATTATGGTATAAGAAATGTTTATCTAAGATAGTTTAAAGTTTGGGTAAAAATTGTTGTACATGTAACAAGTTATGTAACTTGTACTTCATGTTTAAAAATCACTTGTATATGTGAGAAATATTTAATTTACTTCCATCATGGTTATATAATATGCTTGGATAATAATTAAATTTTTTTTGAACTGTTATGGGTAGTTGCTCAACTTTAAGTTTTACCTCCAAAGTTTACGTTATTTGTTACGATTCATAATCGCGTTACGAATTAACAAGTTTCTAATCATTGTAGAGAGTTTTTAAATTACTACCATCACTAATTAAATTATAATTAGTAACGAACAAATATATAAGAAAAATTAGGCGCTAAAAATGACTAATGAAATCTCCTAATATTACGACTGTTTCAGTCTTCCCTTCTTACAAGAGTTTCGTCCTCGAAACTAACTCAAACTAATGTTTATAAATACATCACTCAAATAAGTAAGGGTATCTAATTAACATGTCGTCCTCTTTTTCCCAAGTAGCACTGTCGGCATCCTGTCCACTCCATAGCACTTTCACAAGTGGAATCGTGCGGCTACGGAATATTCTAACCTCTCGACCGAGGATCCTCAGGGGCTTCTCCTCATACTGCAAGCTTTCAACAAGTTGAATCGGCTCATACTGGAGAACATGTGATGGATCAAACACATACCGGCGCAATTGCGACACATGGAACACATTGTGAACCTTAGCTAATTGTGGGGGTAATGCTAACTCATAAGCTACCTCCCCAACTCTGCGCAAAATTTCATAGGGTGCAATGTACCGAGGATCAAGCTTCCCTTGCATTCCGAACCTCTTAATTCCCTTTGTTGGCGAGACTTTAAGGAACACTTTCTCACCGACTTGGAACTCAAGTTTCTTCCTCCTATGGTCTGCGTAAGATTTCTGTCGATCTTGGGCAGCCTTCATTCGGTCTCTAATGATTCTGACTTGTTCAGCGGTCTCTCTGATCATCTCTGGTCCAACGAGCACGCCGGGCCTCCCGGTATCCCAATAAAGTGGTGTCCTACACCTTTGGCCATATAAGGCCTCATACGAAGCCATACCAATACTACTCTGGTAACTATTGTTGTAGGAGAATTCTATCAATGGTAAGATGTCCTCCCACGAACACTGAAAATCAAGGGCACATGCCCGAAGCATATCCTCTAGGGTTTGGATGGTCCTCTCTGTCTGCCCATATGTAGCTGGGTGAAAAGCGGTGCTGTAATTAAGGGTCGTGCTGAATGCCCTTTGTAGCTCATTCCAAAATCGAGCCACAAATTTTGGATCTCGATCTGAAACTATTGTCATCGGTATACCATTGTAACACCCCGATATTTTCCCGATATATTCTTTCTGATATATTTAATAATTCACTAGTAATATTATTTCTATATATATATATTTTATTTATTATTGGGCTTGGTCATGAGATTTGAAATCCTTTTTGGCAATTAGAACTATTTGGGCCCAAAATTTTCCTTAACCCATCTTTTATTTTCAAAAAAAATATAAAATAAAAAGGACTCTTGGTGGAGCTTGTAACTCCCTTAGGGTAATGAAGGATCAAGGCATTAATCTCATATAATTAACCCTTCTTAATTCCTTAATCAATTTCATTGTTGACATCCTTTCTTTTCTAAAGTTTCCAATGACAAAAAAAAAAACATATCCTCTCAAAATTCCTCCTAATCCACATTCCCAACTCCACTACCCTTCATCATTTGGTGTTTTCTTTTACAATTGTAAGTGTAATTCTTAATCTATGTTGATTCTTAAATTTTAATTTAAAATTCTATAATTATTATATGTGTTATCTTATAGTACATGTTTAATTTATAAATTTAAAATTTCATGTATGATTTTGGGATGTATTTTTCTATCTAAATTGATGAAGAATGTTTCTTTTTAGAGTTTTTAGATATGCATATATGTGAAGAATAGGATTGGTTTGTGTGATGGGTGATTTTAAAATTTATATATAAATATGAATGTTCATGTAAAAAAAATGTGTGTGTATGTTTTTTATATGTGAACAATGAATTTAATCTCAAAGATGGTTCATAAGAATTATATAAATTTGGTCATTAATATTTGATAGGCAATATACCATTTGGAATTCATTTGTTGATGAGTTTTGGTGAATCCCGTAGGGTTAGAAAAATGGTAAAAAAAATATGTTTTTGAGACACTTTTTGGCTTGAAAATAGGTTAAAAATACTTAGAGTACATTATGAATTATGAAAATTGGTACCCGGGAGTTTTGACGCCTTCCGGACGCAATGGTGAAGTCGGAATTTCAGTTTGACAGTGTTAACTTACTGTTCTGGACACAATACTAAATCTGAATTTTATTTGATGTTATGTTGTGATGAAATATGTTGTGTGATCATGAATTGTTTGCAAGTCTGGTTGGATGTTAGACGTGTGTGTGTGTGCGCCTTGATTGTGGTTTGAGAAAGTGAATATATTCTTATTCCCGTATGTACGATTGAATCGTGTAGGAAGTCGATTCGTGACGGAAATTTGATAGGTTCATTTAAGATTTGCTTTTGCTTTCTTAAGGTACGTACACGCAGTAAAACTTTGTACATCGTGGATTGGTTGTTATAAAGGAATGATAATAATAATAATATATTGAATAAAGTATGAAGATGATGCTATGCTTTCTTAATCAAGAGATATGATTTCAATAACTTGATGAGTAGAGGTAGTATGACCTCACTAGCTTTAAAGTAGACGTAGTATGACGTCAATTGGTGGAAAGAATTTTACTCGCGGTTTATGGGGGCATTATGAGCCACCGCGGGGGTATGCATACTTAACCATAGGCACCGAAGTAAGGCGTGTTGCCTATGGTAGAGACTTGCTTAGGGGTTAGCTCCCCCTAATGTATTGTCTCACTCTTGAAGTTTGGGGTTTGGTCCGGCAGTATGGCCAGGAAAAGTACAGCAGTATGGCTGACTGACTCAATGAATCATTTGAAATTTATTAAAAAGTAAATATTGAACTGTAGCCGACGTATGGTAAGTTGCCATTGTGCTTTATGTTATAATATTAATGTTATAAGAGATGTTTTTGCTGACGTGTACCTTTGATCTTAACGATCCTGCGATGATGTTGTTTTACCTTACGGGGTTAATAACTAGCAGTAAGTTAAGTTGCAGGCTGGGGAGTGAGGATTACATCTGAAGAATAAAAGAGATCGAGTACGGAAGGATTAATATTTCGAACTTTATTAGCTTTTTAGAAATGGATTTATTCAAGAGGCGACTTCGCTCTCAAGGTGTACTCCTTGGACTTTTGGTTTCATATCTTTTATCCGCTGCTAAGACTACGATATCACTAATTAATCTACAATAACTCGAGTAGAACTCGATCCGCAAGTTTTAACTTTAAAAATTTCGTTTACTCGTGCCTTTATGACATCTTGGTTTAACTCGGGTCCTGCTTGATTTTCTTTTAAAATATAAAAATCTCTCTTTTAACGATCTGAGTTTTTCCTGGATGTTACAACCATGTAGTCTAAGTACTTCTTTCACATAAGCATCGGCCAATTGTTTTGCTTTCCAAGTTACTTTCGCAGGAATTAATCTGGCAGTCTTAGTGAGTCGATCAACAATCACCCAAATAGAATCATTTCCTCTTCTTGAACGGGGCAATCCAACAACAAAGTCCATACTCACTGATTCCCACTTCCACTTAGGCACAGGAAGTGGTTGCAATTCCCCCGGAGTGCGCTGGTGGTCAATCTTGACTTGCTGACATACTAGACATCGAGCTATGAAATCCTCGACATCCTTCTTCATGTTCATCCACCAAAAGTATTGTTTTAAATCTGCTAGCATCTTATCCCTTCCTGGGTGGACAGAATACATAGTCGAATGTGCCTCCTTGAGTATTTTCTCTATCAATTCAAGATCTCGGGGCACGCATAACCTTCCCTCTAGATGAATACTCCCATCTTTAGCAATACTGAAGTCTTTTACTACACCCTTTTCAATACCAATCTTCAACTCTGACAAGAAGTCATCATACTATTGTAGCTCATGGATCTCCTCATGTAGACTCGGTGTTGTACTCATAGCATTGAGAACGCTGTTGTATGATCCCTTCTTAACCACAATCAATTCTAGCTCCTTTATCTCCACAAAAATCTCGTAGGGCACTGAAATTAGTCCATTAATGACCATTCTCGGTTTTCGGCTTAAGGCATCTGCTACACGGTTTGCCTTCCCGGGATGATACTCCAAAGTGAGGTCATAATCTTTCATCAATTCTAGCCACCTTCTCTGCCTCATGTTAAGCTCCTTCTGTGTAAACAGATAAGTCAAACTCTTGTGATCGGTGTAGATCTTGCAAGTAGTGCCGTAGAGATAATGCCTCCAAATTTTTAAGGCAAATATGACTCCGGCTAATTCTAAATCGTGCACTGGATAGTTTTTCTCATTTGGCCTCAATTATCTCGATGCGTAGGCAATCACTTTCCCCTCTTGCATGAGTACACAACCCAAGCCCTCTAAAGATGCGTCACTGTATACCGTGAACTCTTTCCCATTCTCGGGCAAAACAAGCACTAGAGCCGTTCGCACTTTTTTGACCACACAAACTTGGTATTCTTTCGAACCAAACTGGTGATCGGTAGTGCGATCTTAGAAAACCCATCAACATATCTTCGGTAATAACTTGCCAAACCCATTTAGCTCCTTACCTCAGTTACACTAGTCGGTGCTGGCCAATCAATGATAGTCCTTATCTTCTCGGGGTCCACTGTTATGCCATCTTTTGAGATTACATGACCTAGGAAGACAACTCGATCCAACCAGAATTCACTCTTGCTCAACTTCCCATGAAAGCTCCTTTCCCTCAATCGTGTTAATACCAATCTTAAGTGCTCCTCATGATCTTTCTCTGTCTTAGAGTACACCAAGATATCATCAATGAAAACCACTACAAATTTATCAAGATAGTCGTGGAATGTTCGATTCATCAAGTCCATGAATGCTGCAGGGGCATTGGTTAACCCAAACGGCATCACTCTAAACTCATAGTGCCCATACCTGGTGCGGAAAGCAGTTTTAGGAATGTCTTCCTCCGCTATCCTCAACTAATAGTAACCAGATCTCAGGTCAATTTTAGAGAAAACTCTGGCTCCTTTCAACTGGTTAAATAAATCATTAATTTTGGGAAGTGGATACTTGTTCTTGATGGTGATTTTGTTCAACTCCCAGTAGTCAATGCATAGCCTCAAAGACCCATCTTTCTTCTTTACAAACAACACTGGAGCTCCCCATGGTGATACACTTGGTCTGATAAACTCTTTATCTTGTAACTCCTCGAGTTGGGTTTTTAGTTCAGCCAACTCAAGTGGTGCCATTCTATATGGTGCCTTTGAAATCGGGCTTGACCCTGGAACTAGGTTAATGTGAAAATCAATCTCTCTCTTTGGAGGTAACCCAGGTAGATCATCAGGGAATACATCAAAAAATTCTCGTACTATCAAGATCTTGCTTAAGTCGACCTCCTTGTATGTTGACTCGCTCATGTAGTAGACCTGGGCTTCCCCACTTCTTTTTGGAAAGGTTGTAAGCCTCTCAATCATCTCTAGCTCAATATTAGGCATGGTCCCATCATTAAAAGCTACTTGATCCCCTGGATTGTTCCCGACCTTTACATTCCTCTCATAGCACTCAATCACTGCCCTGTGTTTACCTAGCCAGTCCATTCCTAGAATGATATCAAACCCTCCTAAGTCAAATACAATCAGGTTTACATGGAACTCCTTACCCTGGATCACTAATGGGCAATCAATCAACTTTGTATTACATGATACCGTTGATCCATCAGGTAAGTAAACTCTATGCATTATAGGGCATACATTAACAGAACAGTCCAAGGATCTCACAAATGACTTAGAAACATAAGACTTGTCGGTCCCAGAATCAAATAAGACACGGGCGGACTTACCAAGCAATAACAGTAATCCGGAAATGACTTTACCTTCTGTCTTAGGAATCAAGGTGCTAGGCTCCTCCGCTGTAGTAATGGCAAAGAAGTTTCCTCCTCCCGGGGCGCTGGTTCCCTTGGGCTCCAGAAGATGAGGCTTTATTGCCTCCTTTATATTCAAGGCGAAGCTGAGAGTTGTTGTTACGCTGGTTCCCTTGATTTCCTGAGTATCGTGCTCCACCATTCCCGGGGTTTCCCCGGTTCTTGCCCCAACAATCTCGAGCCAAATGACCTGGTTTTCCAAAATTCAGACACACAGCCTTACCCTCACAGTTGACTCCCTTAGAGTGCCATTTCTTGCATCTATCACACAGTTGACTTTTTAGCGGGTTGGAGTTTTGTGGGTTTCTGTTGCTGTTAAAGCGGTTTTGGTTTTGAAAGTTTCTGACGTTTTGATTTTGATTCCCCTTGAAGTTTCCCTCAGCTTTGGGCTTCTTACTCTGACCTCCCTGGTCTCCTCCAGATCTCTTTTTCCTCACATCTTCCTCTCTCTTACAGACCATTTCTTTCTCCACAGCATGTTCATACATAGCTTGAAAAGACTCATATTGACCCATCAACTTTTTGTAGCTAAAGTTGAGATCATTGTAGAAGCGATCCATCTTTTTCTTTTCATCAAGCACATAATCTGGGGCAAATCGAGCCAACTCCAAGAACTTGTTAGCATATTCGGTAACGCTAAGAGAATGCTGCCTCAGGTAAAGAAATTCTGATTCTTTTTGTCTCTGTAGAGCTGCTGGGTAGAACCTCTCCCTTAGTTTCTTCAAGAAATTTTCTCATCTCCAACTGGTGGGTTGTGTTGCTCCACCAGCAGATGTGGAGGCAGCTGAGACACCTTTTAGGGCTCTCCACCAAAGCTCTACAGGTCCCACTAGATAGAATGCTGCAAGTTTAACCTTAAGATTTTCTGGACAGTTTACCACCTCAAGAATTTTCTCGGTTTCATTGATCCAATCTTCAAGGACAACTGGATCTGTAGCACCATTGTAGGTCTTAGGTCTGTGGGTAGCAAGCCTTTTGTAAAACTTAGTCTCGTCATCCACACTAGTATGTTGGTTGGCTATGAACTGGACTAATTGAGCATTGGTCTCTTGGATGACTCTGAGTTGCTCGGTTAGGAGATTTAATTGGGCTTGAGGATCCATTCTTTCCCCAATTTCCTCTAGATTCCTGCCAAGAGGTAATAACTAATTAATAATTATGCCTTTAAGACAAATAGATATGCACTTGCATAACACACTTTCTTAACTTTATTGATTTAATGGCTTAATAACTTCATCAATTTCCATCCCATTGGATCACTTGTTTAGCAGTTTCAACACTTTTAATGATGATTCCTCAACTTAATTTACCATCATGCTTAGGCAACTTAGCCACATAATTGGATCATCACTTGTTTACAAAAAAACCTTTAAGACTTCTACTTTACTAATGGTACTTAGTTTATAATCTGATTTAAGTTAGACTTACTACTTAAATCCTTTCTTTACCAATAATCCCTAAATTTTAAGCTCATTTCTTAATTACTTCCATTCGTTAGCTTCAACTTCTTTAAGTTAAACTCGTTCTCTAATTTTCCTGATATTTTAGACAAGCTTCCAAAGCCTTGGCTCTGATACCAACTGTAACCGCCTTAAATTATGAAGGCAAACACTAACTGGAATTTAGTATTAATCAAGCGGAAGCTTACTTTTGCCAACACAATTAAGGGGTTACTTAAAGGTCAAACCAATATCCAAGCAATATAACGGAAGTCTTAACTTTCCAAAATATAGGAAAAATTACAACCAAATCAAAGTAAGTCCAAAGTTCAAATTACATCCTTAAATTATTCTAAATCTAAACTAATAGTCTCTCAAATAAAATAACGAGATCTAAACAAAAGGGGAGTCATACTCCAGCACAGGTTCATCTTCCGCTCGCATATCCATTCTCCGTCGAGGTGCCATAGGGTTTTACTCTAAAAACAAAACCATTGGAAAAACATACAAAGCATAGTATCAGCAAAAAGGCTAAGTATAAACACACTGGTGTCCGTCAAACAAGTTATTGAAACCCCTTTTTTTGAGTAAATTCATTTTGAAATATGCTTTTTCATTTGATAAATCATATTATGATTCAAATCCAGTTCAATGGCTCTATAGTCATTTCAAATTCTCATTTTTCATCATAAATCATAAGATCTCAATGGATCTAAATCAATTTCAAACTCATATCATAAGTTTACATGGGTACTCTGTGAGTCATCCTGTGACTCGTTTGGTAGTCGGTCTACCGTCCGCGACATGTCCGGCAAGTGTAACACAATGGTATTGTGAACAATACGCGCTCAGCATTGGTGAGCCGTTTAATCATGCACACAACATTTGTTGTGGCATATGTACCCGCCATTTAGGCTAAAACATTTTTTTGTACATAATATATATCTTGTAATTTTAATAGCATTTGAATGTCAAAAGTATCAAGTTTTTCAATATGATAAACATCTTTTATTTGCACATAGCAAAACATACTTTATTTGCGACTTAGCAAAATCAAATCATAATATTTCCCACATGGGTAAAACATGCTTAGCATAATTATATCATTAAACATAACCTTTGTATTATATTGGGGCATCACTAGCATGTATGGAAATGCATCGTAACAAAAAGTAATTAAAGTTCAATACAATGTTTTTTTTTAAGGAAACCACTAAAATGTTTCGTTTCAATCCTTCGTAAAGTAAATATAACTTTAAAGGGTTTCGAAATTCATTCAAAACAACTAGAATATGATTCATAAGTCTATAAAATCATTACGACAGAAGATTTCATAAAACACTATTTTCTTAAATACGAGATAGTTTTGCCGGTAATAAAATCGATAATTGATTTACAAAGTACATATTAATTCTCCAACAAGACCCAAATTAATCAAGTCATTATAATACCTTATTTAAAATGAATTTAAGGTTGTCCCATCAAATTATAATTGGTTATGCAAATTTATAACTATCTTACAATTACTTTCGACAATTTGAATATTTACCGTTATTTAAATGGTGTCTTAAATCCGTAAAATTTATAAACCATCTAATTTAAACTTAATTTATACTATGTGGCAGTAGGTTATTAATATAATTATAAATTTTTTTTATAGGTCTATTTTTACCCAAATTTAATTAACAATATTACACTTTTTAATAAATAAACATTGTCTATTAATTTGATAAATTAGTAAATAATTAATAATTTATTATATAAAATTATACCAAAGTTCCAGAAGTTATATAATATGTTTATTAGGCTATTTGAACTTATAAAACTCATGTATGATGTTTTATTATTTTGTACAGATATTTTATCGATAAATAGAATAAAATATGTTTAAAATTATTTGAGTCCGAATAAAATATTATAAAAATTATATGATATTCCAGAAGCTATTTTAAGGGGTAGAAAATTTTAAATAACCATTTAAAAATCATGTGGGCTATTTTTAATAATTAATATCGTTATTTTACCAATAAACCGAATAAAATTTATTTAAGTCCATATATGGTCATGAAAATCCATATAAATTTTTGAACATGTATCTACTGTTTATATAAGTGTCTCATAAAATTTTCATGTCCAAAAGACGTCATTTAGTATTTATTTTATATGTTACCGTTTTCAAACTTACCGATTATTAATAACCGAGTAAAAATTATTAAGGTCCTTAAATGTGAACGAAACCTTCCCAAACTTTTACCAATTTTACCTACTGTCCATATGAGTATGTGATAAAAATTTCAAGTCCATATGTCTTTGTTTGGTAATTATTTTATATTTTACCATTTTACAATTTACCGTTAAACAATTTAACGATTATTCAAAAATAATAAAAAAAATAAAATTCCAAACTAAATATATTCTGGCCAAATCTTGTTGGAGACATTATAATATGTTTTTATTAATTATTTTTGATGATGAAGAGTTCATCTAATACCATATTTTATGATAAGAGTATTTAACACCTTAAAATCCATTAAAATATCAATTTAATGAATAATCTCAGCAAAAAGTATTAACATATAGCTACTGAAAATTTCTTTTAAAATGAATTTCAAATATTTTCAAATTCATATAATCATTTCCATCACAATAACTTTCACAAAGTAGTGTTAAACATGCCTTTAAACATACAATAATTTATAAAATCAATATGCATGATGCCCACAATAATAATACATGTAATAAATTATTCCATACTCAAATTTATCATTTTGACATCATTTTTCAAGATTTAAGAACTTCTCTTTTAAAAAAAAAAAGTTTATACACAAACTTTCCCAACTTGTTATTAAATCCTTTAAAAATCACCCCATGTGACATACCTCGACTCCAAGCCTATATAATTATTCCGTAAGCTCCTACGCGTTCTTAGAAGCGGTTCTAACTTCGGGTCCTTGCCCTTCAAGTCTCAACTCCAACTCTTCAACTAAACATATTGCATTCATCCAAAAATCAATAATAATTTTGGATTTCTAACATGCACTTAATTTTTCCAAGTTGGAGTTGTTAGACTAATACTTGTGATGATTTTAATATATTTAGAGTATACTTATTATGTTGAGCAACATACTTAGTTAAGTCCCATAATTTTATTTGAATCCTTTAAGTAACAAAATTTATATGTTTGTGGAAATGCATTTTCTTACTTTCTATTATGGCCTATTTTTATAGATTTATAAGTGATGATTTTCTTAGTTTAGAGATAAAATACTCATTTTATAATGATCTTAGTTTATAGAAAGATTCATGTAAAAAAATGTTTTACATGAACAAGTTTTAACAAAACTAGTGGAATAAGGAAATGAACATAACTTACTCTATACTTGGTGGATTTCTTCAAGTTTGGTGTCTGTGGAAAGCTCTTAAGATGAAGATTATTTTTATGGGAGATTTGAGTTTATAAACATAAATTTTCAGAAGTTTTAGATGGGTTTTTGAAGGAGATTTGATGAGAAAAGAAGATGTTGTAGTTATTGAAAGTTTGAAGGATTCTAGTGTTTGTTCATGGATAAAATGGTGACGAGATCTCTGTGGAGCAAGACGAGATCTCTTTTCGTCCAAAACTCTTCTACCTGCACTAAAAGCAGACTCCGACGCAATTGTTGACGCGGGAATTGCAAGGATATCCTTTGCAATTCTAGATAAAATGGGAAATTTTACAGATTTTTCTTTCCACCACTCTAAAATATTATAGCTACCTTGGTCTATTTCAAAGTGGTGTTTTAGATAACTATCTAGTTCTAAATATGAGGTCGAGGAAGAAGATGATCCTACAAAACTATCATCTTGACTCATTATATTAGCTATTACCAAATTATAGTAAGAGGGACGTGCCGAAACGCTAGCACGCCTAGACGTATCGCGTTTTGGGTTATATACACTAGCGTAATAATCATAGAGTTCTGCTAAATATTTTTTACATGTTCCTACATAATTATGTACATCAGTAGGCGGGCGATCTAACGATTGGTAGTAAAATCCTATTACTTTAGTAAGGACCTCAGTTTTAAAACATGGGTCCAAAATGGTTGCGATTCCATAAATATAAGGAAATTCGGTAAAATATGCTTTCCATTTTTCCATCATATCTGCAAGAATCGGCTTCAAATATGGGTTAGTATCATCATGCGTATATTTAAGGAGATGATAAAAAATAGTAATACACTAACTTATTACTAAGTGAACGTTCGGTTCATAAACATATAAAAAAATCTTAGTTGCGTGGTCATACGCTTCTAATATGTTATGTACACCTATAGCTAATTCCCAAGTGTCATCAGCTATGTAACTATCTGTACACTCAATATATAGTTGTGTTATAACTGGACGATAAGCAATCGCCTTTCTTAATAAATCGTTGGTTGAGCTCCAACGTGTAGGAGTATCCAATGACCAATACACTTTTTAAAGTTGATATTGGTCACATAATTGTTTGTATCGTCTCTTTATCTTTCTAAGCCACTTCACTATATCCCTAATTGGTTCTAATAAATCGCTTAATTGTTTTATGCCAGCTTGGCAAGATAAGTTAACTATATGCACACAACAACGTATGCGTAATAAGCTACCCCCAAGGATAAAACTAAATGCAGGTTCGTTATACAAAAGTTCTAGACATTTAATGTTCGCGGTTGCATTATCAGTTGAACAACAAAATATCTTATCTAATAAGTTCCATTCTCTACATATCTCTACTAATCTATATTTTATGTTTTCACCGGTATGTCTTTCTGGCATTGTCTCAAAAGCAATTATTCTTTTTTGAATAATCCAATTTTGATCTATCCAATGTGCTGTTACACACATATAAGATTCATAATCGCGTTACGAATTAACAAGTTTCCAATCATTATAGAGAGTTTTCAAATTACTACCATCACTAATTAAATTATAATTAGTAACGAACAAATATATAAGAAAAATTAGGCGCTAAAAACGACTAATGAAATCTCCTAATAATACGACTGTTTCACCACCATTGACAGGTTGCACCTCCTTGACTAACTACTGCACCACCACTTCCTCCATCATCGATAATCTTAAACTTTTGTCAATATTTTTTTTTCATAATCTCATCTTTCTTTTCTAATTTTATGAAATTGTGATTTGGGTTGTTTAATTGTTGTATACTATTTCAAAGCTCAAATCTTTAGTAATCACTAAACCAACTCTTGAAATTTTCTTTACATATTCCTCCGCCGGAGCACAAGTGTTCGATCGTGACTGTAATCGCTACTCGAACAGCCGACTGCATCTCTGACAGACTGCCATACCACTTCCTTCATTTTCGGTACTTTTAACCTTATTATTCTTTTTTTTTTTTTTTTCATAATCTCAGCCATCGTTTCTAATATTATCAAATTGGAATTTGGGTTGTGTAATTGTTATTTGTAATTTCAAAGTTCAAATCTTGTTGAGAACAAGAATGAGATTGATGATTTGGAAGATGAGATTTTAGTATGAGATGGTTTCTACGATTGTTATTTGTAATTGCAAAGTTCAATATCTATTTGTGTTGTGTAATTTTAAACCTGATTGCTCTTTGCTGTACTCCTTTTGCTCGCCATCAATTCTCTTTTCGGAAACCGTACAGGCCGTCTCCGATATGTGAACTATTCTTTGATTTTGATAATTTTTGGAAAAAACCAACTAGATTCAAAGGATAAAATTACTGAGTAAAAATAGATTACTGAGTAAATCAACTAGATTTAGATTTAATAGTATATTAAGGATAAAAATCATGTATATTATTCTATTCGTCTGATTTTGATGATTAATTGTTGTTTTAAATCAAATAGATTCATATATAACAGTATATCTTGAATTGGTAAGCAAACTAGTGTATTCATCATGGTTTTGATGAATGATTACTAGGTAAAAATAGATAATAAGCTTGTGTATGCCCAATTGAAAATAGCGTTGGTTGAAATTTATTGTGAATACTCTGTTTTACTAATACCTTGCTGCACTTATACAAAATTGTACATATTAGGCGCACAACACACAAACATCAAATTGCTCACAAATGCACTAAACCAGCATACCTCAATTGGACCTGCTTTCCTGTGAACCAAATCCACATCTCTCAAACAATATATCCAACAAATATTTAAAAAGAATTTGTACCTAAACCAAGCTTACCTGGTTTGCTGTAGAAGAGGCACCATTGAGATGTTTAGTAGATTTAGTAATCTCGTTATCAAATAGCATCTGCGAGCAATTCAACAAATTAATTTGTTCTGCAGCTTTAGTCATTTGTTTTAGCTCTCTTTTGATATCCTTGACCTTGAAAGCTTCGAAATTCTTAATATTTAAAAATACATAGTTTTTGCTTGTATCATTTTCTATTACGTGATAGTATTTTTGGACTTATGGGGTTGTTGACCAAGCATATTCACGAATGTGAAATTGTTGCCATTTATTTGTCTTAAACTCACTTGTTTGCCTTTGAAAAAATGACTTTCTAGTTTTAAAACATTACAAGAAGAAAACACAAAAATTTCAACTTAGGGCATGCTTGGATTGAGCGTAAATATTTAAGGGGGAAATAAAGTCAAACTAACGAAATGAAAGCAAATAGAGATGCATTTAAAGTAGTTGAGATAGTTTTAAAGAAGGTAAAATGAACATGAAATAAAAATAATGATGGAAAAAGAAGATGATTTCCCGTATTATGGAGGTAATACATTCCCCCACCCTCCCTTAGGATAAATATTTACCTTACAAAATTGAGAGGTCCCTTTATTTTTCATCACTTTGCAACCATTCTTCCACCACTACAACAATCAAATTTCACTAATTTCTCATTTATCAACTTCATTTACTTACTTTGACTTTTTTCATCCCTTAAATATTTATACCAAATCCAAGCATGTCCTTATAGCAATTCATTTCCATATGCGTTAGGTTTTATCAGAGGAGTTTTGGATTTGTAAAGGTGGTTAACTAATTTGGAAAATAGATGACATGTCAATTTTTTTGCGTGAATGCCAGAGAGAAGGCTTGGACTTTGTATGTAATATAAACAAAGGGGCTTATTTTGCCTGTTAGGATTTAGTTTTGTTGAATCGGAAAAACATAAGATCTATCATATAGGGTTTATGTTGCTCGATTTTTATGGATGGACTGGAATGATATTTTGTGGGTGTCATGAGGTTTTATTTTGTAGCTAGACTTAGATAAAATTAAAGGATAGGATCAGAAAACTTAGGATTAAATTCCGATGCACAAAATTTTTTCACCACGAAAATTAAATGACCAAGATTTCCTAGAACACAATTTGACTTACTTATGGGTCGAACAACAAAGAAGAATTTTAGTTTTGTTCTCACTTCCAAGTAAAAAGAAAATCAAAAACATTTAAATTTATCCTAGAGTGGCGTCTAGAATAATTCAAATTGACAAAAAGTTCAAAATGATTTAAATCGACGTATAATTTGTCAAATAGTTCAAAAATTAAACTGATAGCAAATTCCTTAAACTAAGCTAGGTGTTTATAAGGTTGTTAAATACCAACCACATGGCCAGTTCACATGTCCAACTAACCTGTTCTACATCTCCCGACCTTCCTCCAACTTCCCATAAGAATAGGTACTCTAATTGGACTACTGATTGAGTCTTCCTTTGGCCTCTTGTACCTTTCTATATAAAGCACGAATTAAATATAACTTAAATGTGTTCTTTTGGGCTTCTCTCATGTGTTCACTTCTTGAATTGCGTGTACATCAGTCATGAAGTTTAATCGGATCATTTATTGAGGCTTCATGTGGAATTAAGTTTTTGTAGCTTAAGCACTTCACCTCTCGTAGACTCATTTAATTTTCTAATCCATGTGTCATTTCTCAACCTATTCAATATGAAGCTATATTATAACCTTGAATAAATCTTATAGTTTCAATCAAAATACTATAACTGTATCATCAAATCATATGAATGAAGAACCGAAAATTAAAGCCCTAAAAGAGCCAACAATGGGTGATTCTTTTGGTAACACTTATAAAAAGTGGCACCAAACCAATGTTGCGAGAAACAAAAACGGAAACGAGAAACAATAATTTATAAGTTTCGGAAACGTAGGAAGCGAAATGTGAATTATGAGTACTATTAGTACTTCTTCCATTTGAAAAATAATATATATTAAAGAAAAAGCAAAAAACAAAGAATTTAATAAATAGTGATAATTTAAAAGGAAAAAGAAGTGAAAACATAACCTAAGAAAAGGATAATAAAAAGGTGAGAAGGTTAAATAAAGTAAGTCTAGAAAAGTGAGAAAAGAAAAAAATAAAGAAAAAAAGGGATATCGACATGTTGTGGTAAAGTAAAGAAAGTATTGATTTCTTGAAAACTTTTTCCTCAAGAAAGCAAAAAAGTGAAGAAATACTTCATGAAATTGGAAAGACTAAAGAAGTAAAAATCATCATGTAAGTTTCTCTCCTCTTTCTCTTCCATCTTCTCCTTTTCTACTCTCAAATGAGTGGGAAAATATGGGTCGACTGACCCAGATTGTCTCTGACCCCTTTCATTTATCTTCTTCTCTCTCTTTTCCTTATACAGGAACTCGAATCGCTATTATCGGTGATTCGAGTCGCGAATCCTCACTACTCCGGCATGAACGTTGCCGGCCTGAAACCGAAGGTCCGATCTGCGGTTCGCGCTTCAATGCACCAAACATGCTCCACATGGTTGTTAAAATTTCGTACTTATTAAGACTACTGATGATGACAATGATGCTGTTGGCTAGTGTGCTGCTCAAGGTGTTGCTCAAGGCTTGCTTGCTTCTATATCAGAAGGCTGCTGTGTATCAAAGTATAAGCTGATAGGCTTCTGTTTTATATGTAGTTAGTTATAGGTTGTTATAACTAACTACTTAGGTTTAGTTAGTTAGGGACACATGTGTAGTTCTTGATTTCTTTCCAAGTATATAAGTACCTTGTACTTGTAACTTTGTATTCATTCATTCTCATTAATCAATAAAGATTACTTCTGTTTTTTTCTTTGTTTTCTCCTTTCTTCTGTTATGGTATCAGAGCCTTAGGCTTTTTTTGCAAACGACCCTTTTGTTCTTGCATCCTCTACCCTTTTTTTTTTCTTTCTTTGATGAATACAATGGTTAGAACCAGTCACACCAAAAGTGCAGACCCTACATCAAATCCCGTTAGTGTGTATTTTTTGCATTCAATAGATTCAGGGCAGAAAATCATTACAAAGATCTTTAATGGAGTGAGTTTTAAAGATTGGAAGAGGACAATGGTGATAGGACTATCTGGCAAGAACAAAATGGGGTTTGTAGATGGGTCAGTAAAGAGATCCACAACAAGCACTGTGAATGCTAAGGCTTGGGACAGAGTCAACAATGTTGTCATGGGTTGGCTGCTGTCTGTTATTGATGAGAAGATAGCAAATACCCTTCAATGGCTGAAAACAAGCAAAGATATATGAGATGAACTAAAAGAAAGATATGGTCAAACTTCATGTGCACAATTCTTTTCAATCCAAGAAAGGATTAGTAAAGCCATACAATCCTCAGATGAGAGTGTGGAGAGTTTCTTCACCAAAATGAAAGGCCTATTGGATGAGTTGGACAATCTTGATCCAACTCCTGCTTGTGTTTGCTCAGGATGTAGCTGTGAAGTTAACAAAAAGATTATCAAGATTCAACATTCAAGAAGATTGATGGAATTCTTGATGAAGATGAGCCCTAAATATCAACACATTAGAAGCAATATTTTGATGATGAAGGATCTTCCATCAGCAGCAGATTCATACAGGATATTAATGAAGGAGCAAACACATCAGGAACTTAGCAAAAACACATCAAGTGAAGAACAAGAAACTTCTATAGCATACAGAGTTGACAACAAGAGCAAATATGGGGACAAAGGCAAATTTGTGCTAACAAGAAAGGAAGGAATTACTGTGACCATTGTAAAATTCAGGGGCATATTATGGAGAGATGTTGGAAACTTCATGGCTATCCTACAAATTACAAACAAAATACATGGAGAAAAGATCCTATTGGGAAAGCTAATGCTGCATAAAACAACACTCAAGTTGAAGAAAGACATATTGAGCCCAAGGTGACTCAAGAACAGTATAATAAGCTAATGTGCTTGCTGAATACACAACCTGATCACAAGAATGACAAAGAACCTTCAATGGCAGCCTCTGTACATCTTGAAGGTAAGTTGTGTTTAAATTTTTTAAACCATTCTAGATGGATTCTTGATAGTGGAGCATCTGATCAAATCTATTGTGATATTTCTTTATTCAAGAAACATGATGTTCTTAAAGGAAAACAAAACACTATTATCATTCCAGATGGTGCACAAGTCAGGGTAAAGTTCATAGGAACAGTTTGGTTGAATAATGCTCTAAAACTAAATAGAGTTTTATATGTGCCTGATTTCAAATACAACTTAATATCTGTGCACAAACTATGTTTAGACAGAAATATAAAGATTATTTTTGTTGCAAACATGTGTGTTATGCAGGAGACTTTGAAGAAGCCTTTGCTTCTGGGTAAGCTGAAAAACAACCTATATTTTGTTGAAGAAAGACTCGTTCCTATAGCAAATGGAGATTTGTTGAATATATGGAACACCTACTAATGAAAGCAGCAATAAAGACACATACAAATCTGTTGTATGTCTGCAAGAAAAGATGACACAAAGCCTAGAGAAGATCAAACTATGGCATCTCAGGCTAGGACATATGCCATTTAGTAGATTACAAATTTTGTTTCCTAATTTGCAATGTAAAGATTGTGATAGAAACTTCTTATGTACTGTCTGTCCCTTGGGGAAACAAACAAGGAAACCTTTAAATAGAAGTTCAATAAAAACAACAGATTCCTTTCAATTAATTCATGTTGACCTCTAGGGTCCTTTGAAATTTAATACAAGATTGAAATGCAATAATTTTTGCACTATTGTGGATGATTTCACAAGATACACATGGGTGATATTCATAAAAATTAAGAGTGATTTTTTAGAGGTTTTTAAAACCTTCTATGAGCTTGCTAAGACTCAATTTGGCTAACAAATCAAAATTGCAAGAACTGATAATGCACATGAGCTTAGCAAGGGTGAGACTCTAGGCTTTTACAAAAGTAAGGGCATTATACACCAATCAAGTTGCATAGAAACTCCACAACAAAATGGAGTAGTGGAGAGGAAACACAAGCACCTCTTGGAGGTGGCTAGAACTCTATATTATCAATCTAAAGTCCCTTCAATGTTTTGAGGGGACTGTGTGCTTAATGCAGCACACACAATTAATAAAATGCCCTTAATACCTTTGAATAATATGACACCACATGAAAAGTTATATGGTGTCAAACCATCACATGATATGCTTAAGGTTTTTGGATGTTTGTGTTTTGTTTCTACTTTAAAAAGGGATAGAACTAAACTTGATGAAAGAGCAGACCCTTGTGCTTTTATAGGGTATTCACAACAGCAAAAAGGTTATGGAGTATATAACCTCAAAACTAAGAGTGTCTTAGTCTCTAGAGATGTGGAATTTCATGAGAAATGCCTACCTTACAGATTTAGTGCAACAGATAATAGCATTATGTAGAACATCTTTGTGCCTAAGTCTAACTTGCCTATACAAGCTTCTGATACTCTTAATAAAGAGCAATTAGATGCTCTTGATACTGATTCTTCATTAATAAAAGATCAAACCAATCAAATTAGCAGTGATATGCAATAGGAGACTTCACATAATAATGCACACAGTAGACCAGAAAGAGTGAAGAAATATCCAGGATACTTAAACAATTATCATTGTAATTCTGCTGCACAAACATATACACATTGGTGCAACCTGATCAGTTTTTGTGCACTCTCAAACTTGCACAAACAAACTGTTAAGATTAGTCAAAAGTATGAAGAGCCTAATACCTATTTAGAAGCCTCTACAGATCCTAGTTGGGTAGAAGCAATGCATAAGGAAATCAAGGCTCAGTCAGATAATCATACTTGGGATGTAGTTTCCCTACCACATAATAAGCAACCCATAGGAAATAGATGGGTATATAAAGTCAAACTAAGGTCAGATGGTACCTTAGAAAGATTTAAGGCAAGATTGGTAGCTAAGGGTTACAATCAAAAGCAAGGAGTGGATTATGAAGAAACTTTCTCCCCAGTAGTCAAAATGACTACTATTAGGTGCATCCTTGCAGTTGCAGCCAACCATGATTGGATTGTCCATCAATTGAATGTAAATAATGCCTTCCTTCATGGAGATTTACATGAGGAAGTGTATATGACCATGCCACAAGGAATACCTAACCCAGAGAATGAGGTTTGTTAGTTGAGAAAGTCCTTATATGAATTGAAGCAAGCTTCCAGACAGTGGCATGAGAAGCTTGTTATAGAGCTGAAAGCATTGGGTTTTATTCAATCAAAAAATGATTATTCACTGTTTATTAAGAAACATATCACCATTATGGCAGTATATGTTGATGATATTTTGCTCACAGGGAATAATAACTTTGTTATCAAGCAAATCAAACAGCATTTGGATGCAGTGTTCACAATTAAAGATCTGGGGAAACTTCGTTTTTTCTTAGGAATAGAGGTTGATTATACTAGCCAAGGAATGATCTTAACTCAACAAAAGTATGCAAAGGATCTTTTAAGAACTAGTGGAGTCACTGAATTCAATTACGTAGTGACTCCCCTACCAGTAAATCTAAAACTCAATAATTCTGATGGAGAGAAACTTCAAGATGCTACAACCTATAGGAGCCTTGTAGGGAAGTTGAATTTCCTTACTAATACAAGGCCAGATATATCCTTCACTGTGCAAACTTTGAGTCAGTTTATGCAAGACCCTAGGATTACACATTGGCAAGCTTTGCTCCATACTCTAAACTACATAAACTCTACTTGTGGCCAAGGCATTATATTGAAGGGAAGTGATAAAGTGGTTTTACAAGCCTAAACTGACTCAGATTGGGGAGCATGCCCTACCACAAGGAGATCGGTATCAGGTTATTTGATGATGTTAGGAACCTCTCCTATAAGCTGGAAGTCTAAGAAACAGCCTACAATCTCCAGATCCAGCTCAAAGGTTGAATATAGGGCCATGGCATGTGCAACCTCTAAGATTACTTGGTTGGTTAGGTTGGTTAAGGATCTTGGTGTTAACAAACTTGAATCTGTTACTCTACACTGTGATAGTCAATTAGCAATCTATATTGCAAAAAATCCAGTGTTTCATGATAGAAGGTCTTATTCAACTATCTTATTTGCCTACTCAGCACCAGTTGGCTGATATCCTTACAAAAATTCTTCTCTCTTCACAGTTCAATCATCTTTTGGCCAAACTAGGAGTTAGTAAACCACCTCCTAGTTTGAGGGGGATATTAAGACTACTGATGATGACAATGATGTTGTTGGCTAGTGTGTTGCTCAAGGCTTGCTTGCTCCTATATCAGAAGGCTGCTATGTATCAAAGCATAAGCTGATAGGCTTCTGTTTTATATGTATTTAGTTATAGGTTGTTATAACTAACTACTTAGGTTTAGTTAGTTAGGGACATATGTGTAGTTCTTGATTTCTTTCCAAGTATATAAGTACCTTGTACTTGTAACTTTGTATTCATTCATTCTCATTAATCAATAAAGATTACTTTTGTTTTTTTTTCTTTGTTTTCTCCTTTCTTCTGTTAGTACTCAACAAAGTGGATGAGCCATTTAAGGGGAAGGTGCACAAATGACTCTAATAAATTAATGCATGACATGCAACTCATGTTTATTTTGATTTTTGAAAGATATAAATATTTCCAAAGTTCATATAAATTATGCTCATTGCTTTTATTTTTTATACTATACAAATAGAGTATAATATTGATATACTTCAGCCAAAACATTAAGAGAGAGAATGTGATCAAGATGAGAGTAGGAAAGTTAAATGTTTGTGGAAAAGTTTAGTAAAACTCGTTATAGTAGGGTGATACTCTCTTTATTTCCAAGAGATTGTAATACTAGTAAGTAACACATTTATTAATAAAGGGATAGGGATCACTAAAATGTGTGCTAAGGTTAACAATAAGAAGAAATGTGAGAATATGAGTCGATAAGAGCTAAAGAAAGTGATGGGGACGCTACTCAAAATAAAAATGCAAACTGAATTACACTATAATGGAAACGGTGTATGAAAATATAAATAGAAAATAATGCGGCGAAAAAGGAAAAAGGAGAGTGAAAGTTTATTGGATAATGGGCAAGCACACTATTTTTGGTGCTTTAAGATCCTTCATAGACGAATAGATTTAAGGTGACTTAGCAAAATATAGTCCAAAATTAAACAAAACATAGAACAAAAGGCAAAGCAACAACATGAAACACTATTGGACGAAAACTATTTAAGTTATTTAATGTATATCCAAGACTGTTGACTTGGTGTTTATCAATGGAACCTTGGAGTTTGGACCTCTATGATTGCAGCATAAAACTTATAATTTAGAGGAACTTTGAATTTTGCATCACATTCTTTTTCACCTTAGGGTAAAAAATGGTTTCGTGATCAAGTCCTTGTGGATAATTGTTATAGTCCATTGCAAGGTATGAGACTTATACCTCATTGGTTGTGTATGCAATTGGTGTGCAATTTATAGGCAAATGGTCTTTCACCTATTAGGCTAGTCTTTTGGGTGAGCTCACTTTATTGTCCTATAACAATGGTATCAGAGCCGTACTTGTGGTAGGTGGCCTGCAAAGTGGGTGGTTTGCAGACTGAGTGGTCTGGAAGAGCCAGCCGTGACCCAACGAGGATGTTCCTTATGGCCTTATGGGTCGTTGATTGTTATGGTCAATTGCAAGGTATGGGACTGGTCTCGTATTGGTTGTGTATACAATTGGTGTGGGATTTATAGGCAAATGGACTCTCTTATCTACTAGGCTAATTTTTTGGGTGAGCTCTCCTGATTGTCCAATAACAATAACATCTTAGCTTAGACTTATTTCTTTGAGTATCTTGAGTTTTTGTTTTGCTTTTGTGAATGTAATAGTGTTTCCCATTGAGTAGGTTAATAGGGCACTTCTAGTGCATGTGAGATGAAGGTTGGCTTAATGGTGGTCCACTTTAGCTCTTCGATGTTCTTCTCTTAAATTTTATTCCTTGTTAAATTTATGGCCTACCTTGATTATTAAAAAAAAATTTCCCTTCACCTCCTATTGATATTAATTGCTACTTGGCCTAAATAAAGTATACTAATTAATACAAAATTCTCAAATGAGACGGTCTTGAATCCACCTCTATGGGTTGGCCCATTATACACTTACAGCCTTACAATGCTCTCTTATAACCTTAATGAGATTACTGACAATCTTAAAGTGACTAATTATCA
Organism: Amaranthus tricolor; assembly: GCF_026212465.1. Classification (NCBI taxonomy): domain Eukaryota; kingdom Viridiplantae; phylum Streptophyta; class Magnoliopsida; order Caryophyllales; family Amaranthaceae; genus Amaranthus; species Amaranthus tricolor. The sequence goes on from NC_080055.1 coordinate 17,400,117, forward strand.
GTGGTCACTTTTCATAGTCTTAAAATGATCGCTTATAACCTTAAAGTAATTACTCACAGTCTTTAGTGACCAATTATAACCTTATAGTGATCACTTACCGTTTTAAAGTGATAATTATTTATAGTTGATAAAGTGTTCACTTATAACCTTAAAAGTGATCACTTACAATCTTAAGTGACCAATTAGAGAAATGAGCTGATTGTATATGTCCGTCCAATAATAAGAAAGTCTCGATTAAAACTTGTTGAAATCAATGTTGTTGAGAATTTTGGGCAACTATCAATTATTTTTGATTAGGGGTACGCCTTGTGCTTGAGAATCCTACAACAATTGGAGAGATAATTGATCATTCCTATAATAAAAGTGAAAGCCCACAATCACTATGCACCAACCAACATTGTTTTGGAAAAAAAATTAGTAATGCAAATTATTCTAGTTCTATTGTGTATGTTCTACAATTTTCAAATTGATAGCCATTCGTGTTCATCGCTAGAACAAGTTAATTTGGCCGTGGTATGTTCTATTCTCTTCTAAATTCTTGTAAATGCATTCTTTCTCAAATCACACTTGAATAAATGCCATCTGGGTTTTGTTTTAATGTCCAATATGATTTATGCTGATGTTTATGGCTTCTTTCTTTCTTTTTCAGTCCAATACCAAACGCCACCTGACACGGTGGTACCTCTACAATGTGATGAATTGGGTCAAAAGGTCCAAAGGCATTATTAACATTTTACTGTTAGTTAGTATTTCTATTTTGTCAGTAAGAATATTTGTATTTTAGTAATTGTTTGTTGGGCTTAGGCTATATATAGAGCCAGCCTTGTAATAATAAAATAGCTTGTGAATATTGAATAAGAAGGAATTGTCGTTGGGAGTTATTGGGCAGACTCGAATTGTCCATTAGTGTGTGTTACTATCAAGTCTTGGTTCGGGCCTTGGCTGGGTCTGTTACATACAACTTACAAAGGATTCTCCAGGTGAGAAGATTATCATAATCTAATTGTATTTAGGTTTTTGTGGACTCTTGATAATTCTACAAGTACTTGTTTGATGAATGTACTAATATTAGTACCACTTCGTAAGTAATTGGTTGAATTGATATTCTAAAATTTAGTTTTTGGGGTTCTCTAAACGCTTGGTTTGGGATTCAAATTTGACATTTCTAATTCTTAAGCTTTGGATGCCATTATTTGAGATGAAATATCAGTTCCCAATCATTAACCTGGAAATTTAAGTGTGAAATTTAACATTAGAGGCAATAATTGATTATCTAATGTGTGTAATTTGGACTTATTTTTGCGTCTCTTCTGATGAGGAAGCACAAGGTCATGTAAAGGGGAACAAATATCAGGTTCTATAATCTGTACATTAGTTTAGAAAGTTTAGAGATTTGAACCAGAAAGCTTGATTGCGAAATTATTTTTTTTTTGATTTGTTGATATCTCTTTGCTTGCAATTTTGTTTATTACTTAGTACTCTTTTACATTTTCTTTATTTAAGGAAAGATACCCATGCATATGAAATTCTTGCTTGATACTATTAAGGGTGCATTCCTTTAGGTTTACCTTATTTTTAACTCTTGAACTAATGAATTCTGATCAATCCTGGTTCGTCCTTATCGAAGCATGTGATTAGAATTTATCACATTTGTCAATTCTGATCGACCTGCAAACTAATTTTGTAAGTCGAAACAATTACATCCTTAAATCATCCTTTAAAATTAGAAGAATCTACTGCCAAACTTTTCTTTCATACTATGTAGATTTTTTTTGGGGAACTATTTGCATTTTACTTTTGTGCTGCACTTGGTTTCCCACTGTTGCAAATGTGTTGATGAATGAATGACATGATACTAGTCATGATTGTTGAAATGGTTTATAATTGTTTCGTGTGGCGGATTCTGAATCTTTTAGCTTGTTTTTTATGATTGGGTTTGGAAGCGTAGGGAGGGGGTACTATTGTAAGTTGTAACTTGCATTTAGAACAGTTTACTGATTAATGTGCTTAATTAATTGGTCTTTTCGCTTCACATGTCTTTCAATCATTTTTTAACCAAATCATGGGGAGTTACAGTTGATTCAGCTAGCGATTGTCGAGTTGCAAATATCTGCATGGCTTTTATGAAACTTTTGTGGGACATTACCAAAAAGTGTTTCACTGTTGGCCTCATATCCGTGACTATTTCTGACCGTTATGCATGTCTCACACCTATTTCTGGACACTCGATGTCTCCGACATTTAATCCTGTAGATAGTAACATTAATGGTAAGTTGTTATATTATAATAAATTAAACAATTTTGACAATTTGCTTTATAGGTAGTTAGTCACAACTAACTTTTCTATGATTGTTCTTTCATAGACTTCGCGTTGGTGGAGAAATTTTGCCTCAAGAAGTACAACTTTTCACATGGTGATGTTATAGTTTTCTTGTGAGTTTCTCCTAGACCTATTATACTTCCAGTTGTCAAATCTTGGAACATGCTTGTATCTTGCTGACATTACAGAAGCAACCGTGCTCTTTTTTTGCTAGCATCGTGAGGGGTTGTTCATGATTATTGCTTTAGATGACTATTTCAAATGGTCTGTACTCTGTAGAATACATTTATGTTGAATATTTAGTAGGCTGTGCCTTTGCATTTGAGATGGACAAGCAATAAGTTGTTTTAGAAGGGTGTTCAAAATAAAGCAGTGTAGGTGGATGTGAGTTAATTAGGGATAAATAATAGCTCGCTGAGTTGAGGCATAATTTGTCACAACCACACTTTAAGGGACTTGTGACATAATTAGTACTCTTCATCTTTATGTTAAGCCCCTTAGTTTTTCTTAAGTTTTTGTTGACCTCGAGAACTTTTTAGATAGCTTTTTTTTTTTTTTTTTTTTTTTTTTTTTTTTTTTTTTTTTTTTTCCTGCTTTCAACATCTTGGCTTCTATTTTGATGCTTTTTGTTTTGTTATTAATTGTTCCAGCTCTCCAACTAACCACAAGGAGAAACTTGTGAAGAGAATCGTTGCTATGCCTGGTGATTGGCTCAGTGTGTCCAATCCGTTTGATACAGTGAAGATCCCTCCTGGCCATTGTTGGGTGGAGGGCGACAATTCAGCTGCCAGTGCAGATTCAAGATCTTTTGGTCCTGTATGTCACTCTTTTTTTACCTCAAATATTTATGTTCTGTTTAATTGATAGTGAGGTCTGGATGGGTAAGTGTCCAAACTCAAACCTTTATTAAGTGGTAAGGCTGTTTGATCGTTAATTCTGGTGGGAAACCATCAAGTTGAATTTGGTACGGTCTATTCATACTTCATATTGCTCATTCTATACCTTAGGCCATTCTCCCCTAACCTATTCCTCCAAAAACCAACTATATGGTAACAGAAAGATTATGCACTCGAAGAAATACTTGCTTGAACATGCTAGTGTTGTATTGTTACACTTTGCGTATTCTGCATTTTCTCATAGACTTGACAAAAATACTTGGGCGACTTCACCACATGTATCACCTTACATGACAAACTAGCAGTCTTGATGGTATCTGTAGCTCTGATACCCCTTTCCCCTACCACACTCATACCGTTAAATTCAGCCCTTGGTAAAATGTAGTAGATTCTTTGCACATCGGTGTTATTGATCCAAGTCGAATGGCAAGGTAAAAATATTCCATTTGGCCGCGAACCCTTTTTCTGGGGAGTAGCATCAATTCTATGATATAAAAGAGCAATTTTGTTCGTTGTATCAAAAATTAAAGCCAAGAAGTTGATACGCTGTCATGTTAATACTCTTTATATAACTTTTCTCATTTTCTCCATTTGCTGGTAAGTATCTAACTACAGTTACTGAACCAAGAACTTCGGGAGTGCGGTAAATTGTAGTTGTATTAGATAGAATGACTTCTAGTGTATGGAATAGATATGACGAGTACAACAATAACAATGATAACAACGATAGAATCCTAATCTCAAAAGATTGGATTTAGTTACATGAACTAATATATCAATTTCAATGGTCGTTCGTGCATATAGATTTTTCTTCCCCATTTATTATGATTTTTTGCCATCTCAATATGTAAGTTTAGATCCTTCATATTCCTGTTCACTCATGCCCTTAAAGTCATATTCTGCCTCGAGCTTTAATTTTCGGTCTTCCTTTCCTGTTTGTCAATACTCTATAATTATACATGTCGAAATCATTTTAAGCGATTCTCTTTCATCTTTTTCTCGATATATGCAACTTCTATAACCTTTTATATATCTTCGCTTCGAATTCTATCCCTCAAGGTAAGTCCATTCATCAATCAAAGCATTCACATTTCTGTCACTCGCATCTTTCTACTATGATTCTCTCTCTAAAAGCCCAACATTTAAAGCATATAATATCGTTGTTCTAAAGATAAAACATGCCATTCAGACATGATGAGTGGTAAATCAAGATAATTATGCGAAGTTTCAAAGACTTAAATTTTTGCTCCTTTTTTGGTGGAGATAACTTTATTTTCATCTTCAATGGAGCCAAGTATTTATAGCATTTTGATTTCAGATAATAATGACATTTTAGTAAAATGACTCTTCAAATTATATGTACAAATACTTTGCACTTATAATCACCAAATATAACAATTTGCAATTAGTTGATTACATTAACATTATTTAAGTATATATTACTATATAAAATAACTATATCTCAAAATATCTAGGTAGTAACATATTTTTTAAAAAAATTATGATTTTTGATCATAGTACGGTTTACGGTCTGGTCTGGTTTGAAAAATAAAAAATCAAGGCCATACTATAACCCGTAATTTTTTTTTGAAGAAAACCAGACCAGACCGTTTAGACCGTAAAACAAACCAAATATTAAAATAACGGTTTGGTCTGATTTGGTTAGCAGTTTAGAGCAAAATCTGTTCAGCCCTAGCTATTAGTGGTTTAGCCAATATATGTGCTCTCATATCATGGTGTTGTGTTTGAGGTTTCTGAAGAGAAGTCTGATCTGAAATATGTTGTGGTTTGGACAGGTTCCTCTTGGTTTAGCCCAGGGTAGAGTAACACATGTTTTATGGCCGCCTCAACGAATGAGGAAAGTAGAAAGAGTGGTTCCTCAACACAGGCTTTCAATGTTTTCCTGACAAACCAAATGCCTATTTTTGTCTTCCATTTTGTGTATCTAATGCAGTTAAACTGACAATTTTGATACCACCAGCTAGCAGTCTTTCAGTTGATGATATTTGTTCTACGAACTCCGCATTGCCGCTTTTCTTGTTAATGAAAAACAAACTTGGACATGTAATTCTAGAGTTACCTAGAGCTGTTCAAATAAGACCCGATTCGAAAAGCTAAACCGAAAATATGGTTTTTAAGCTTTATCAACCGAAGTTGTACACGAACCGGCTGGCAACCGAAAATGGAAAATCGAATTCGAGATACAACTGATTTTATGACGGACATGTAACGATTAACCGATATTACCCGAACCTAATTGTGACCAAACCGAGTCATATCCGACTCGAATCATGCATGAAATTGACCTCAATCCAACTAAAATCGACTTAACCCGTATCGATTTTTAATCAAAATGTTGTAAACTCACTGAGTTTTAATCGAATTGTTGTAAATTTAAATTGACTTTTATTCAAAAATAAGGTAAAACTGTAGAAAATATATGATTAATTTTAGTTTATTATAAAATTTCAACAAATTTTTAACTAATTTAAGTTATCAAATGAAGAATTTTTGAAACTATTTTCTAGTATTACATCATTGTAAAGAACTTTATAAATAATTAACTAGATTTCTCTGTGAAATTGTAATCAATTATAAACCAATAACATAATGTAAAACATAATTTTATTTCCCAAATGATGTGGGACAAAACTGTTTTTTAAGTCTTTCTCTCTTTTCTTTTATAAGAGAGCACCTAACTTTCATTATGTTCTCCAAGTAATATGCCACACATTTTATTTTGATTTTTTTGCTCTTCTCCTTTGTCTTTTATATGGAAGCAATAGACTTACAATTTGTTCCCTAAGCAATGTCAACGACTGTTTTGCGTTTTTGCTATTCTTCCTTTTTCTTTTTATAAGGGAACATTAGACTTGCATTTTATTAAAATTTTATTTTGTTATTGTCTTTTTTTCGATTTAAATATTGCTCTTATTGTTTTCTCTATAGGCAAAGTTTGTAAATAAAATTTTCAATTTCATCATTTCGACTATATATAACACTGAATAAATTATTATTGTTTCGTTTATGAAACGAGGAAGTAGAAAACACTTGAAATACTGTAAGTGGAAGCGTTATCAGAAGTGGCGATTCGTGGAAGGAAGCGACTTGAATTCCTGCAACACAACACGTTAGCCTTGTCTGGGGGTGATCTCCCGGAAAACCCCTCCGACGTTCAAGTTAGAATGAGGATGTGAGATTAATGAACAAATGATTATGAATTGAATGCCGGAATAGAGATGTCGGGATTGAAATTACTTGTATATGGGTAGGTTAATGAAATGAAGTACGAGTAAGGATATTAAGAGGGTTATTCTCAGATGATCCTTTTCTTTCTGATGGTTGTCCCTATTTATAATGGTGAAAAAGAAGTTATTTCTGAGAGGAGGTTGATTATCATGGGTGATAGTGGGCAGTTATCAGCACCAAAGAAGGAGAACCATGGAATGAGGAATGAAGGGTAGTTGCCAAAAGGGAAGTTGGGTCAATCTGAAGGTTACCTCCCAGGGGAAGTTAGGGTATTTTGAGGGTTACTGGCTCATAGGCCAATTAAGGAGGTTGGGGAATTCAGAAAAAGCCTATTGACCAAAAGTCAATGTCAATACGAAATGTCAAAGGGTATTAAGGTAATATGACATTTAATAATTCAAATAAATAAGTAAATTAAATAAGTGATACCATGACATTTAGCCCCACGCATGAAAGATGATATGAAAAGGGAACCCCAACGACTTGAAATATCTTTCTTTGTGCGGAAACAGCAAGCGTCTACCAAAACACCTTAGCGTTAATGAAGGGATGTGATCGTAGAGAGTGTTCGAACACTTAAGAAAATGAATATGTTCATAATTTGGCAGATCTTTGGGCGGATTCTAAAAATTGGGCTCGTAAGCTTCAAATCGACCGTTCACATGTCGAATTCCGAGTTGTAACGAAAAAGTTATGACCTTTTTAAAATAGCCGTATGAGACGCTCCAAGTTAAAGAGAAACGAATAATGCCAACCGAGCCGCGGCTTGAAGCATGCTGCAAAGTAGACCCATCCCTCTATATCATTCAGCAGCAAAAATGTAATTGTGGAGGTTTGATCCTGCGACCTCTAGTACAGCGGTCAACACATGAGACCAACTGAGACAGCCTTGCCATTATGTAGTAACCTGCACGGATTATTTATTAAATTAATGCTTCCAGCCTAGTTTATGCTTCTTTATTGCCGCGGAAGTTCCAATACTTAGAATATTTTTGGAACAAGATAGCCCCCAAGAGGGCTCCGACTTGTCTACTATACGGATGAAATCACCATAATTTTTATTTTATTTTATTTTATTATTTTAATCTGAAGTCGCGGAATTTCAAAGACTTGGAACATTTTTGAACGAGATCACCACCAAAATGGGTCCGACTTGTCGACCTCTCGAACAAGATACTGGTTTTATTGTTCTCTTCCTTCTCATTATCATGTCATAAGCCGTGGAATCTTGGGAAGGTAACATGCCGCGGCACGAGTGAGTTGACTCGCCGGACAATAAATCACGTGAGTTGATGACGCGGCTTAGATTTATACTTAGATTTTTTATTCTTCACTGAGGGACTTAGGGGAGTTCGACTTATCGACATCGCGAACGATAGAAATACTTGAACGATCTTTATTATCTTAAACCCCTTATTCTTTCATGACGCGGAATGAGCACAGAGGTCCGTGCCTTCGATCATACGAAAAATACGAGAATTCTCCCATACTTAGAATTTTTGCACAATAATTGGGGACACCTGGGAGTCCGACTTATCAACCATACGGACATCTTCCATACTTAGAATATTTCATATTTTGATTGTACGATAGTTTGAAATGGTGAGGGGGATGACGCGGCATAATATCCGCCGCATCTATAAGTCGGACGACAGAATGTGTAATTTTTCATACTTAGAATAATTTCCGTTTTTCTTGGGGTGTAGTTCAGTGTCCGACTTATTGACCCCACGGCTTCAGGAGAAAATTTGATAACTTAGAAAAATTGTCAACATTTTTTCCCACCTTGGGTGTCTGACTTATCGACTCCCCGGACACAGTCAATAGCTGATACTTTCATAAATTTTCCAATTTTCCCCCTAATTGGGGGTCCGACTAGTCGACTTCACGGACATAGATAAGAATACTTAGAAAAATCTTCGACGTTTCCCCTCTCATTGGGGATTCGACTTGTCGACTTCCCGGTTTTAGTTTGGGATTCCACTTCTCGCTTAAGGGATGTTAGCCATTATTCTTTACAAGTTTCGCCTACTACTTTATGACTATTGTTAATATGGATGTCGCGGCTACTCATGAGACAATAGCTAACTTGTACATCAACCCGACGGAAATTCCTTTGGTAGTATGTAGACGTTTTAATAAAGAGGGGTTGCTAATAAATGATTCGGACGATAGTAGTTCGGTGAGAATCACCCCTCATTGCGAATCAATAAAGGTCGGGGATGAGTCATCTGTATCCCCCATATACACACCGGAGATAATGAAAACTGCTCCTTGGGAAGTGAGCATTGCTTTCTTCCCCAATTACTTGCCGCGAATAGATCCTGACCTGGAAGGGTTGTTGTATGTAGATATGGAAAAGATCGAAGGAACCTCCGAGTCCTCAGGAAGGGAAAGTGCAGCGCCGGTTCCTCCTCCATTTTACATCCCCAACGGCGGGCCCCTCAATTACTTCATAGATTTACAAACCAAGAGAGATTTGGACAAACAACGGGACGCCATCTCTCTAAAATGGGGTTTGAAGGATGATATCAATATTATCACTCCGGGGAATTATGACACCGTTAGGTTTTCCCCACCACATTGTATAGCAGTATACTTTCCTTCTTTTGAACTAGGACTTAGGTTTCCTATTCACCCCTTCTTTAGGGAAATATTAGATTATTTGAATATCTCAGTCTCCGAGCTATACCCCAATGCATGGGGTTGTATGGTGGCGTTTTTGATTTTATGTAAAGTTTTGGCCGTGCCACCAACACTTACAGCCTTTAGATATATATTTAGAGCCCGATTATGTAACTCCCAATTGAATGGCTGTGGGTGGATAACCTTTACACATCGTCGTGGGCTGAAGATAGTCCACGACCTCCCTGATAACCAGAAAGGGTATAGGACGAAGTTCGCCTACTTGTACAGTTCTGGGGGGTGGAATGTCAAGACTTATTTTGACATCAAACCCAATCTTTCGGGTTTTAATAACGGGATCCCGCAATGTTCCTTTACTGACGCGGTGATCATAGAGTATACGAAGATGGACGTCCAATTGGGGAGGAAACCCATGAACGTCTAGCTCAACTGGATACCGGGTCGTTCTGAGTTGGAGAATGAGAACCTCCTCTCAGCATTCGGCATCAGCTTGGCTATTGATCGGAATAAGAGTTGTCGACTTTCTTCTTTTTTATTACGTGACTATTTGCTTCTAACTCTTGTATTTGCAGGGGTTGCAAAGGAGAACTTGAAGGCTAAAAATCCGGACCTGATGAAGAAATTTAGCGTGATGCGATTCGCCTAGGGGGCTAACCAAAGAGCCGCGGAGAAACCTTTGCCTCTCCCTCCGAAGGTATATATTCATTTGTTTTAGCGAGCCGGAGGATTATTCTAACTTTTTCTCTTGTAGGACTCGGCAACGGTGGAGAAAGGGCTGGACGAGGTGCCTTGTGACGGGGAGGCCCTCCGGCTCCTCGAGGAGAGGAAGAGAACTCATTCCTGATGAATCTAAGAGGGTGATCCCTCCTAAGATGAAGGAAGTGAAGAAGAGTGGGAAGGGGAGGAAGAGAAAGAGAGACTCTTCTTCCCACGGGGAGAGCGCAACAAAAAGGGCCTCCCTGGACACCATACGGACTGCCATACCTCTACAGGCGAGGTCGGCGGAAGGGGAGACGTCAATTCCCTCGGGTGAGGTGCCCATCTCCTGCAAGGGCAAGGAGAAGGCGGGGGAGTCATCAACGGCCCTAGAACCGCGGATTGAGGAGGTGTATCGTCGCAGGGAAGTCTTACCCTTTCAGCACTATACCCTCTTCAACGAACTAGGTCATAAGGGTATAATCACTCGCTTTAATAGGGCGACATCCCAACTGATCAGCAGGAAGGACGTTGATCATCTGGAGTCCCTGCCCCTTATCGACAGGGTTCGCCAACTTCAGGCTTCTGCGGCTGAGGTATGACATTATATTTTGTTGCTCTGTTGAATGGGAAGACTGGATAATTTTCTGACTTGATTTCTTTTTGGGCAGACATTCTTGAGGTTATCGTTCGAGTTGAATCTCAGCCGTCAGAGTGCCGCGGACAGGGAGACCCTGGCGGCCCTAACCTCTCACTGTAATGAACAGGAGGAGGAGCTTAAAAGGCAGAAGGAAGATCTTGAGGAGCTGCCGTGCTTAAAAGAAAAACTGGCTAAGTGCGTCGAACTAAAGGAACGCTTAGTCAGAAAAGAACAATGGCGAGAAAAGGCCAGGAAGCAGCTGGAGGGGACCGTCGGTAGTTTAGACGCGGCTTCAAACTTGTCTGCCACCCTCGGCCACGAAATTGGGCACCTGATGGACATTCACGCCAGGCTGGTTCGACAAAATCAGTCACTCTTGCATCAGGTGTCGGACGATCTGGTTAAATTCCAAACCTTGCTATCCGCGATAAGAATATATAATCTTCGCTCGGAGAGGAGATCACGGATAGCAAGGGAGTGGTTGACCTTAGATGAGCCTGAGGCGTCAAGTTTCTTGGGAGATTTGACGGCGGAGATGGTGGGTGCCGGTTCCATGATTAGTGACGAGAAGTACCGTCAGGCTGCCGCGGAGTTAGGCGTCGACTTTGATTCTCTCCAACGAACGGCTAATCAAAAGGGAGACGAAGCTTTGACCAACCTAGCTCCGGTTTTAGAGCGGGAGTCCGCGGTGCTGGTCAAACCCAACTAGGATGTGGAGGAGAAGAGGGTCTGGTTGGAAAAAGTTGATGATAGAGCTGAAAAGGAGGCTTTGTGCCTCGACTTGGATAAGCTAGCCCTACCTCCTTCTTCGGCCTCGGATGTCCCAGAAAACTTGGCGCTCTCTAAACTGGAGAGTTTGTGCTTGGATTTGTCAAATCTACTTATTGATGAAGGGAAGAACCTCCAGGGCTTATCCAAGGATCTGTCTGAGATCGAAGTGGAGCCGTCGAATATTGAAGAGTTCATAAGCTTCACTCCGGGTCTTGGCGAGAGGATGGTCGGGTCTCCACAGCTGCCACTTCAAGATCCGGAAGGGGATGTGGACGCCTTCCTTGACGATGTTTAATTAATTTCTAAAAGTTTGTATTTGTGGCATTCATCAATCGAGCTTGTAATTTGAATTGAATTATATTTTTGAGCCGAATTATTTTGATACTTTCTGTACATATTTTTGATCAATGATTCTCTCCGATTTCAAGATTTTTTGCTATGAATGTTTGAAGCTCTTCCGATTCTAACTGACAGGCCGCGATTTCTTTCGACCAAAAATGGGAAATGATGAGGCAAAAAGGACTTAGAACGATTTTGATCATTAGACCCCTCTCAAGGGGCCAACTTGTGGATGTCGCTAATATCTGCTGGATTAATATTGATTTTAACTTGGATGAATTTTGATCTTGGGACCCCTATCTAGGAGTCTGACTGTCGATGTCACTGATTCATGATGACTTAAATAAATAACTTGGATGAATTTTGATCTTGGGACCCCTATCTAGGAGTCCGACTTGTCGATGTCACTAATTCATGATGACTTAAATAAATTTGATTATGGGACTCTTCTCAAGGGGTCCGACTTATAAAACCATTGCTGATTTTTTGATGATTTTTGGAAATTACTGATTTTAATAAGATTTGCAATAATGATAGAGGAAGTAGAATATAACCGAATACTTGTGAATGTTGGAGCTGAATAATCTGAAAATGAAACTTCTGATATATTCAAAATGATAACACTGAGAAAATGCAAATGATAACGCGACTATGCCGTGGAATGAAACTAATGAGTATTGATTGGCCTCTTGCGAATCTTATTAAATGAAGTATTTCTTCAAGTGGTCTCCATTCCATGGGCGGGGTAGTTTCTTCCCTTTCATGTCTTCTAATTCGAATGTCCCTGGTTTGATGACGCAGATAATTTTGAATGGGCCATCCCAGTTGGCTCCTAGTTTTCCATTATCCACGATTTTTCCCGTGGCCTCAACTTTGCGGAGGACGAAGTCGCCAACTTAAATGTGTTTAGTTTTGACGTGTCGGTTGAAGTTGCGAATCATCTTCTATTTTTGGGCCATGGACCTTAACAATGCATTCCCCCGTGTTTCTGGAAGCAGATCTAAGTTTGCCCTTTTCTCTTGTTCATTCTCGCTGTGTGAGTAGTAGGTGACCCTTGTGGAGGGTATACCTATCTCTACTGGGAGTACGGCTTCGGACCCGTATACCAAGGAAAATGGGGTATGTCCTGTTGCCTCTTTGACGGTTGTTCGACTTGCCCATAGGATGCCGGGTAGTTCTTCATCCCAAGTACCCTTGGCCCCTTCTATTTTCTTTTTGATGCCATTCAAAATCTCCTTGTTTGCTGATTCGACCTGGCCATTGGTTTGTGGTCGAGATACTGAACTGAATCAGATTTAAATGTTGAACCTGTCGCAGTACTCTATTGTGTTCTTACTGACAAATTGTCTCCCATTGTCGGTGATGATCACCCGAGGGATACTGTATCTCGTGATGATATTTCGCCACATGAATTGATAGACTTGCTTGTCTGTGATTGAGCTAAGGGCCTCTGCTTCCACATACTTGGTGAAGTAATTAATAGCCACAATTATGAATTTGCGTTGTCCCTTCGCCGGTGGAAAGGGGCCAAGGAGATCTATACCCCACTTGTCAAAAGGCAGGATGGCTTGCATGGCAGACAAGTAGTTAGAGGGCTTCCTTCCTATCTTTGAGTGGTACTGACATTCGGGACATCGTTTGATCAGTGCTTCCGCGTCACCTCTGATCGAGGGCCAATAATATCCGCTTCTGAGGACTTTGCCAATAACAGTTCCTACTCCCTGATGTATTCCGCATCCGCCTTCGTGTATTTCGCGAAGGATGTAGTTTCCTTCTTCAGGAGAAACACACTTTAAAAGGGGATGGGTATATGACTTTTTATAGAGCGTTCCTTCGTGGAGTTCGAACCATTTGGCCTTCTTTTAAAGTATTTTTGCCTGATTCTCGTCTTGGGGGAGCGTCTGATTTTGTAAATATTTGATGTATGGCTCCATCCACATTTCTGATCTATCAATGGTGTTAACCATGAAGTTGATGCTGGGGTTAGGAAGTACTTCCCAGATAATATCGCGAGCCGTGGATGTTTTGGCTAAGCTGCCGAGTTTTGCCAGGGAGTCGGCTTGTGCATTTTGGGATCTTGGGATGTGGACCAATGTGAATTTGTCGAATTTCTTGACAAACTCTCTTACTTGTTGCAAGTACATCTTCATGCTATCATCCTTGGCTTCAAATTCCCCATTCACTTGTCCGACTATCAGTTGGGAGTCAGAGAAAGTGGATAATACTTTAGCCACTGCTTCATAGCAGATTTTGAGCCCCATTAGTAATGCCTCGTACTCTGCTTCATTAATGGAGGCCGCGAACTCGAATTTGACCGCTCTTTCCATACGGACCCCGGCAAAAGATACAATCAGAAGCCCGGCTCCGCTTGCTAATTATGTTGAGGACCCATCTACATACAACCTCCATTCTTGATTGGGTTCAGGATGATAAGGGATAGTGCTCTCGGCAATGAAGTCAGCAAGGGCTTGGGCTTTGATTGCTGTCCGTGGCTCATATTCAATGCCGAAATCTGCAAGTTGATTAGCCCAATCACTGACGCGGCTTGATTTGTTTTTCTCTTCCAGAATCTTTTTTAAAGGTTGGCTGGTCCGGACGATGATCTGGTGGGATTGGAAGTACGGTTTCAATTTCTTGCTCGCCATTACGATTGCAAATAAGACCTTCTCCACTTCGCTATAGTTTCCCTCTAAGCCTCGGAACGCATGGCTCACATAGTATATTGGGAGTTGCTTCTTTTCTCTTTCCGCGACTAGTACTCCCGACAACGAGTATTCGGAGATAGAGACGTATAGGACTAGCTTTTCCCCGTTGATGGGTGAAACTATTTTCGGTAAAGAGGACAGGTGCTCTTTTAACTGGCGGAAGGATTCTTCAGCTTCTCTTGTCCATTCGAACTTATTTTGTTTGATTGTTTTGAAGAAGGGTGAACATTTGTCCACGGACTTGGATAGAAATCTCCCTAAGGCGGCCACACATCCCGTTAGCTTTTGGACTTCTTTCACGGATGTGGGGGACTTCATATCTCGAATGGCCCGAATCTTGTCGGGGTTTGCTTCAATACCTCGCTCGTCTACCAGAAAGCCGAGACACTTTCCTCCAGTGACCCCAAATACGCACTTGTCTAGATTGAGTCGCATTTGGTGTCTCCGGAGGGTTGTGAATGTTTCGCGGAGGTCTGCGGCATGTTCAGACGCTTGCTTGCTTTTTGTAATCATGTCGTCCGCGTATACCTCCAAATTTCGGCCTATCTGAAATTGAAAGTCCTTGTTGACCATTTTTTGGTAAGTGGCTCCTGCATTCTTTAACCCAAAGGGCATGACTCTAAAACAGTACACGCCGGCGTTCGTGATGAACGCTGTATGCGGCTGGTCTTCGGTTGCTAACGGAATTTGATGGTAACCTGCGTTAGCATCCATTAAACTCAGTAGGGCGTGGCTTGCTGTGGAATCTACCAAATGATCTATCTTTGGGAGAGGATAATCGTCCTTGGGGCATGCCTTGTTTAGATCCGTAAAATCAACACACATCCTCCACTGGCCATTTGATTTTTTCATGAGGACGACGTTGGAGAGCCAGTCAGAGTATTTGCATTCCCGGATAAACCCTGCTTTCAACAATTTTTCCACTTCTGATTTGGCCGCCTCTATTCTTTCTTTCCCCTGATGTCTTAGCTTTTGCTTCACAGGTTTGTAGCCTGGCTTTATGTCAAGTTTGTGGCACATGACACTTGTAGGGATGCCAGGCATTTCTTACGTGGAAAAAGCGAAGAGGCGATGGGGGCCATGATATCCTGCTTGACCGTGCCAGGAAGATCTTTCCCTATCTTGATGTGTTTTCCTTCGAACATGTCTACCTCCTCGTATCGCTCTACGGGGTGAGGCCTTTCGTGCGTGTTAGGGTTCTCCAGACACACGCTCATGACAGTTGGGGAATCTTCTTCTCTCTCTCTTTTGAAGGGGGTGACGGAAGCTCCTCGCTTTAAGGTGTTGATGAGGCATTGGCGCGCCGTCACCTGATCCCCTTTGAGGATACCCACTTGTCCATCATCCCGCTCAAATTGTAGCAAGAGTTGATGAGGAAAGATTGCGGCTTTGATCTTGTTGATGAGTGGAGGAAGCCCCATGATGGCGTTGTAGGGGAATGTGAGATCCACCACCGTGAATCATATGGGCACGGTTCTGCTTCCATCTCTTTCCCCTACCCGCACGGGGAGAATGATCGTTCCTAGTGGAATAACCTGACTTCCCCCAAACCCGATCAAGGGTTTATCGAGGGGTTGTAAGTGCTTTTCTTCGAACTTTATTTTTCTTAGGCATTCCATCGTTATAAGATCAGCCGTGGTTCCGGTGTCTACCAGTACCCTCTTGACTTTCATTTGCCCAATTTTGAGGGTATCCACCAGTATGTGGTTGTTGCAGCGTTTGGGAGGTAGTGGCATCGAACCTCATGGTCGGTCCGCTTGATGTGGCTTTTGGAGGTCCTTTTAGCAGAGTGTGGACGATATCTCTTGCGGCGCGGATGGTAGGATATTCTTCAGTGTATCCTCCAAAAATCATGTTGATAGTTCCTTGTGTGTTGGAACTTTCGTGCCTGGCCTCATCCCTCTTGGGGTATCTGCGTCTTTGATTTCACGGCCTCCTTTCCGCTTCTCTTCTTGCGTCATAGTCCTTCCGGTTGATGAACCTCGACAGCTTTCCCTCATCGTCCAATTGATGTAGTTTACGTTTGAGTTCGCGGCATTGGGCCAAAGTGTGGCCGTGTTCTTTGTGGTAATCGCACCACAGATTGTAGTTACGTCGATCGGAGGGGGTGGTAGTAGGAGGTGGAGTTGGCAACTCATCCCGGACGGCGAAGAATATGTCTTTCCTGTTCCGGTTGAACATCGGGTCGTTACCTCCATCTACCAAATTCCACGTCCTGGACTCAGCGACATATATATGTCGGGATCGTGGAGGTCCCATGTGATGTAGGATCACTTACATCTAATTCTCATGAGCTGGCCAAGATGAATATAATGATACAACATCAAATGGAAGACGCTCAAATTCAAGGTCCAAAACTGAAGTCCTTTAATTTTATAGTCATAAACTAAGTCTTCTTTTTTGGGTCGTATTATTTAAGTCTTTTATTTTATTTCAAATATTTGAGTCATTTTGTTTTCTTTTACAATAAAAAGTCTTAGAGATGATTAAGCCAGGTTTAGGATCAAGCTTAATCATGTCTCATGTTTAGTTAGTTGAGTTGTAATTTTTTTTTAAGTCTAGTATTTATTTTGCTCAAATGGGTTCGAAATTTACAAAGCGTGTGAAGCAAGAATCGAAACAAAGCACTCAGCCACAAAATCAATAAAATGGCTGAAAATCATCAAGGATATATTGAAGGACATTTGCAAATCAATTCAAATCAAGTTGAAGACTTAAAATATAGCTGTTGGAGACTTGCTTTTTATCCCCTAGATTTAAAAATATAGCTGTTGGAGACTCGCTTTTATTCACTAGATTATAAAATATAGCTGTTGGGAGCTTGCAAGTTGTAATCTTTGGTAGCTGAATCCTTTAGTATAAATAGGCTACTTGCCCTCTTGTAATTCATTCACTTCCATTACATCTTTAATATAAACAACCTTTGAGCATTTCTTGTTCTTTCTTTGCAATTTAATTTTAACTTGGAGTAGTTGAAAGTAAGTTGAAGTTCCTTTGCTTTTCATTCTTTTGGCTAAAGATTGAATGTGTTCTTAGGAGCCCATAGCTCTAATTTCGTGGTGAATTCTGTATCGAAATTAAAACTTTGGTTCAGCCATTTTTAAGTTGTTCAATCGATATATCTTTCTTAATTTTCATTGTTTCAAACCACAAAAATCACAAAACAATTCCATAACAATAGAAACCAATCAGCCGTATTTATTGAATTTGAAACTTCAAAATACAAACGTGTGTTTATAGTTTGGTTCTTGTTTAATACATAGCCAACCTATATCACCATGCCTGATTGAGGTTCTGGACGATGCGCCATGTAGTTTCTATCCCTCCTTGATGAATGTTCCTCTCTGTTCTTTGAGAAATGATTGGAGGATATTGGGTCCTTCTTTTCTGACCTTCGTTTTTTGGGGTCATGTGCCTGACATATCTCGGAGGTCGTGACATAGCTTTTACATTGCTCCATGGCCTCCGCGTATGTCTTCACTTGACTCTCGACCAACTGGAACTTCAGCCTTTGATCCTTCATTCCATTGATCAGGGCGTTTAATGCGACTGATTCTTCCAAATCAGTTACTTCCAGCACCGCCTCGTGGAACTTCTTTAAATATGACGATATGGATTCCCCTTCCAATTGCGTTATGCTGAGCAAGTGGAAGTTTGATTTCTCTTGTCTTTTGGATGCTACAAAGTGACCCAAGAATTTGCCTTCTAGTTGGGCAAAGTTGTGGATACTTCCCCCTGGAAGGGAGGTATACCACGTCAAAGTTACTCCTGTAAGAGTAGTTGGGAAGAATTTGTTCCTTAATGACGGGTTAGTGGTGTACAGCAGCATCAGGTTCTTGTAGGCCATCAGGTGTTCCTCTGGGCAGGATGTCCCATCGAAGGCCGCCATATTTGGGATCTTTATTTTCCCGGGGTTGGGAGTATTCAGTATCTCCGGAGCCAGCGGGAAGATTATTGGTATGAGATCTTCGGGAAGGCTACTCTTGTTGGCCTCATTCCGCGGCATAGTGACGGGACTGATGGGACGGCTAGATCCCGCGAGTTGTGCCTTCTTCCTTTCTTCCCTCCTCTTATCCACCAGCGATTGAACGCTTTTGGACGCCCTTTGCTTCTTGCTTTCTAGGTAGGCACGGGCGTCTCGAGAGGCGGTTTTAGATTCGTCATCTCGTGGGTCACTCCTATTGAGACTTGTATGGGTCCTTGATCTCTCCCGCCTTTTCTTATTGCGTCTACTGGAATGTGACATCCTCGAGTTCCCATCTTGAGATTCATGGGATTTTGGTATCTCTTAATGGGGTTCGATTCGTTCTCGCAGATTTTTTATCTGGTCTGCCATGTCTTCCAATACTTGCTGTTGAGGAGGGTTATTGTTATTCATGACAGCGCGGAGTTGTTCGGAAAAAGCGGCAGTGAGGTTTCGTGCTAGCATGTCCAGATCACGACGAGTCACGACTTGATTATTAGCCTGACCTGCTGAAGTGTCACTAGTGGAAAAAAATGTATTTGCTGCTAATCATTTGTTGCGGTTTATGTATATACGCAGCAATAAGTAGGAAAAAGAATTAGAAAAAAAAAAAGAAAACATTAATTGCTGCGGTTTTGGGCCTTAACCGCAGCAAATACATATGAGCAGCTTCAATTGCTGCGGTTTTGTTTATGCCCGCAGTAAAATATTACCTTTTAATTGCTCCGGTTCTTCATTACCCGCAGCAAATACTCACATCTTCACTTAATTGCTGCGGTTAATGCCTAGCCCGCAGCAATTGTAGTTTCAAAAACCCGCCATGTTAACGTTAAAACATAAACCCACGCACGAAACTGCTTTCATTTTTTATATATTACACGACTGTTGCACTTCTTCATTCACTCATCTCTGAAACTGCCGGTTTTCTTCATCATAATTTGTTCGATTATTGTCTTCAATCTTTCTTCTTCATCATTTTTTTGTTCTTGTTCTTCTTTGATCATCATTCTTGCTCTTCTTATTGCTTTTCTTCATCATAATCAAAATTCAAAATTGCGCTGTATACACATTGTTGTTGCTCTTCAAACCCACGAAATTTGGACTTATAATTAGTTCTTGCTCTTCTTCAAGGTATAATTTTTTAAAGCTTATTAGTTCACAAACCCATTATTGTTCAAGCTTGTGTACGTTTAGGCCGGTACGGTGCTTAGTTTTTTTTTTATACTAATTTTTATTTTCATTGTATAGGTTTTACACTAACCCACCAAAACCCACAACAGTTTAAGGTATTTTTTTCATTTTGATTGGTAAATTAGGTTTAAATTTGTCATACTTTATAAATGTGTATGTTGTTATTGTTTTTAAGTTTAAAATTTATCATATATATCATGTTTTGTTATATTTTTAAGTAATTTCTTCATTTTATTTATGATTGTGTATGTAGTTGTGGTTTTTAAGTTTTAAATTTATCATAATTTTTTTTATAGTTTGTAAGTTAGGTTTAATCAGGGTTAATTAGTGTTAAAGAATTGGGTACTAAACCTGGTCAATATCCTGTTTGCCATTTCTTTCCTGATGATAATCTTCTTTGGGTCCCACTAAGGAATGGGAGGGGAGTTTTTAGTTAAGGTTATTAATAATTGGATAATGAATGATTAATGATATGATCTTGTGGTTTATGTTATAAATGAATAAATATTGTGTTGGTGTTCGACTTTGAAAGTCAATCACCGTAGAATTACTGGTATTTATATGTGTAAGATAAGTTTGTAATCAATGTATGTAGGCTGGTGCCTTATGAAATAAAATTATGTTGTTATGTTTTGTTATTATTGTTGTTATTATCATCGATCTAATTAGAGCATTTGTTTAAAGTATATATGTTTAAAAGTTGTGTATTAATTTTGTTTTGAATCAATTAATCACACTAATTAGGATGACAAACGATCGTTCTTGGATGTATGGCAGCATTGAATCGTCGGAATTTATTGATGGCGTATTAGAATTTTGTAGTATTGCGGTTGAACATCAAGTTAGGACGGGGGGAGTTGGTTTTTATTGCCCATGTGTCAGTTGTGGCAATGTATCAAAGGTAGATAGTGTTGATATCCTTAGGGAGCACATACTTCGACGTGGGTTTAGGCCTCAATATCATGTTTGGGTTTGGCATGGTGAGGAGGGAGTTTACAAAGAGAAAAGTGTTGTTGAGGATGTCAATAATGTGGCCGATGTCAATGAGGATGTAGTAGATCATGTTGATGGGTATGAGACAGATGAAGAGAATGTCGATGAGGACGTGGATCGTGTTGATGAGATGATGGAGGGAGTCGAGGATGAGTTAGGAAAACGTCCTCGTGTTTTTGACTTGTTGATAGAGGCTTCTCAAAAGCCTTTGTACCCTGGATGTACAAAGTTCACCAAACTAACAGCAGTGTTGACAATTTTCAACATTAAATCAAAGTTCAATTGGAGTGACGCTAGTTTCACAATGTTATTAGAAGCGTTAGGTGAGATGCTTCCTGAGGGAAATGAACTTCCAAAGTCGACATATTATGCCCAAAAAGCTCATGTGTCCTTTCGGCTTAGAGTACCAGAAGATTCATGCGTGTCCGAATGATTGTGTGTTGTATCGGAATGAAAACGAGAACTTAGAAGAGTGTCCTAGGTGTGGGTTATCGCGCTACAAGCGTAAAAGGGCTCGGGATGCTAAAGGGCCCCCGGCTAAGGTATTGTGGTATCTTCCAATAATACCTAGATTCAAGCGCTTGTTTTCTATAAAAAAAGATGCGTTAAATTTGAGGTGGCATGCAGATAGGGTGAAGAAAGGTCACTTGCTCACACATCCATCTGATTCTCGGGAGTGGAAGAGTATTGATAGGTTGCATAAGACTTTTGGGGATGAGGTTCGTAATTTAAGGCTCGGACTGTGTACGGATGGAATGAACCCATTCGGCAATCTTAGTTCTCAACATAGTACTTGGCCGGTACTTTTAGTGATCTATAATTTGCCACCTTGGTTGTGTATGAAGCGTAAGTACCTTCAATGCCTGTTACAAGTGGCCACATCAGTGTGGCCGTGGAGACTATTGTAAAGGGGTTTGAAGATTTCTCACTCCCAATTCCAATGCCAGCATGGAGCCTTGAGAAACTATCAGACGCCCTAGGTAGTTTCGTCACATGGCCATATGCTTGGGTCCGATTCACTAACATGGTAAGAATCATTTGTACATTATTTCTTTTTATTTTTTTAATTGCATGCTCACACTAATTTAATTGTATAAATTGAAATAGCAAAAGAGTCCAAAGAGATCTTGGAGAGAGGTCGGTTCCTCAACAAAGGTGTCGACTGGGTCAAAGTCGATGCCAAGCACTCCAATTTTGACTGATGAGGAGCTAAAAGATCTCTCTCAAGATTGCAAATGGCTGCATTATTGTGCATCTCGCATAAGTGAGGAGGACCCAATCATTTTGACCCTGCTAAAGGACCCAAGCACTCCAATTTTTGAGAGGAGAGATGCTGAACGTAGCTCTTTTCCATGTCTACATGAGGTGATGTTCATTATCTTACAAGTTAGGCATTGTTGTTTAATTGTTTTAATGACCGAATTACTAACAAAATTCTCTTATTTGTGAGTTTAGTGCAGCTTACGAGGAGCTAAATTCTTGCGAACCTCCAATAAAAATTGGATAGTTTGGTCCGGAGTCGATTTCGAGTAGTAAATGTAGAAATGATCCAGATCAGGTCAGAGCATACATTGAGACTGCTTTGACTAATTCCCTTGCATCTAAACACACATTCATTCTGGCTCCATATTGGGAAGAGTAAGTTTTATTATTGAAATTGAACTTATCTTTTGATTTTTAAGGTCACCTAATCTCTAATTTGTTGATTTTAAATTTGTGTTTGTAGTTTGCATTGGATACTTTTGATCATTTTTCCTTTAACGAACACTGTGCACGTCTTCGACTCATTACAAAAACCTCAAAGCCCACCTCGCAACACAAGATTCAAAGCGTTGTTGAATGCGTACGTAATATCAATTATTTTACCAATTTGATTTAATTAAGTGTTATATATATATATATATAAATAGTATTACTTTTCCCATTCGTTTCAGCGCAATGAAAAGAGTGCGTGGACAAATGGGATCTACATCCAGAGCCACATTTCCAAAATGGATAGCAAGAAAGGTACACAAATTCGATTTTAAGAGTTTTTAAGCGTTTTTGTCAATTTCGCGCGTAAAGTAGGTCAAACATGGTTTGTTATGCACGAAACTTGGCACACAACACTATTTGGCATATATTATTGTGTTCAAATGGTTAGAATTGAAAATAATAGTCATATGCTAGAAATTAGAAGTTAAGTTGCGATTTTAAGGGTTTTTAAGCGTTTTTGTCAATTTCGCGCGTAAAGTAGCTCAAACTTTGTTTGTTATGCACGAAACTTGGCACACAACACTATTTGGAATATATTATTGTGTTGAAATGGTTAGAATTGAAACTAATCGCTATATGCTAGAAATTAGAAGTTAAGTTGCGATTTTATGGGTTTTAAAGCGTTTTTTTCAATTTCGCGCGTAAAGTACTCAAACTTGGTTTTGATGTGAAACCGTGGCTGATTAAGGCCTTGGTTATGAAAGGATTAATGTTGTGCGTAAGCTTTGATTAATGACACAGTCAAAAACTACAAATGATCATGAAAATAAGACGAAACAACCACAAACACTTAAACAAAATTTTGATCTAGCAAACTGTCGAGCAGCCCTCCTTCAGCTCAGCTTCTAGGAGTCCATGGGAATTGTTAGAATGGTTTTAGGACCTTGATAGCTAAATCCAAGAACCAAGATTCCATTTCCACTTTAGCCTAGGTCCTGGATGCATAGGTTTGGTCTCCACGTGTCGTGCAAGGTGGTATGGTCACTAGTTTGCTGCTGTGTCAATTTTGCGCGTAAAGTAGGTCAAACATGGTTTGTTATGCACGAAACTTGGCACACAACACTATTTGGCATATATTATTGTGTTGAAATCGTTAGAATTGAAAATAATAGTCATATGCTAGAAATTAGGTGTTAAGTTGCGATTTTAAGGGTTTTTAAGCGTTTTTGTCAATTTCGCGCGTAAAGAAGGTCAAACATGGTTTGTTATGCACGATACTTGGCACACAACACTATTTGGCATATATTATTGTGTTGAAATGGTTAGAATTGAAAATAATCGTCATATCCTAGAAATTAGAAGTTAAGTTGCGATTTTAAGGGTTTTTAAGCGTTTTTGTCAATTTCGCGCGTAAAGTAGGTCAAACATGGTTTGTTATGCACGAAACTTGGCACACAACACTATTTGGCATATATTATTGTGTTGAAATGGTTAGAATTGAAAATAATCGTCATATGCTAGAAATTAGAAGTTAAGTTGCGATTTTAAGGGTTTTTAAGCGTTTTTGTCAATTTCGCGCGTAAAGTAGCATATACTTTGTTTGTTATGCACGAAACTTGGCACACAACACTATTTGGCATATATTATTGCGTTGAAATGGTTAGAATTGAAAATAATAGCCATATGCTAGAAATTAGAAGTTAAGTTGCGATTTTATGGGTTTTAAAGCGTTTTTTTCAATTTCGCGCGTAAAGTACTCAAACTTGGTTTTGATGCGAAACCGGGGCTGATTAAGGCCTTGGTTATGCAAGGATTAATGTTGTGCGTAAGCTTTGATTAATGACACAGTCAAAAACTACAAATGATCATGAAAAGAACACGAAACAACCACAAACACTTAAACAAAATTCTGATCTAGCAAACTGTCGAGCAGCCCTCCTTCAGCTCAGCTTCTAGGAGTCCACGGGGATTGTTAGAATGGTTTTAGGACCTTTATAGCTTGATCCAAGTACCAAGATTCCATTTCCATTTTAGCCTAGGTATTGGATGCATAGGTTTGGTCTCCACGTGTCGTGCAAGGTGGTCTGGTCACTAGTTTGCTGCTGTGTCAATATCGCGCGTAAAGTAGGTCAAACATGGTTTGTTATGCACGAAACTTGGCACACAACACTATTTGGCATATATTATTGCGTTGAAATGTTTAGAATTGATAATAATAGTCATATGCTAGAAATTAGAAGTTAAGTTGCGATTTTAAGAGTTTTTAAGCGTTTTTGTCAATTTCGCGCGTAAAGTAGGTCAAACATGGTTTGTTATGCACGATACTTGGCACACAACACTATTTGGCATATATTATTGTGTTGAAATGGTTAGAATTGAAAATAATAGTCATATGCTAGAAATTAGAAGTTAAGTTGCGATTTTAAGGGTTTTTAAGCGTTTTTGTCAATTTCGCGCGTAAAGTAGGTCAAACATGGTTTGTTATGCACGAAACTTGGCACACAACACTATTTGGCATATATTATTGTGTTGAAATGGTTAGAATTGAAAATAATCGTCATATCCTAGAAATTAGAAGTTAAGTTGCGATTTTAAGGGTTTTTAAGCGTTTTTGTCAATTTCGCGCGTAAAGTAGCTCAAACTTTGTTTGTTATGCACGAAACTTGGCACACAACACTATTTGGCATATATTATTGTGTTGAAATGGTTAGAATTGAAAATAATAGCCATATGCTAGAAATTAGAAGTTAAGTTGCGATTTTATGGGTTTTAAAGCGTTTTTTTCAATTTCGCGCGTAAAGTACTCAAACTTGGTTTTGATGCGAAACCGGGGCTGATTAAGGCCTTGGTTATGCAAGGATTAATGTTGAGCGTAAGCTTTGATTAATGACACAGTCAAAAACTACAAATGATCATGAAAAGAACACGAAACAACCACAAACACTTAAACAAAATTCTGATCTAGCAAACTGTCGAGCAGCCCTCCTTCAGCTCAGCTTCTAGGAGTCCACGGGGATTGTTAGAATGGTTTTAGGACCTTGATAGCTTGATCCAAGTACCAAGATTCCATTTCCATTTTAGCCTAGGTATTGGATGCATAGGTTTGGTCTCTACGTGTCGTGCAAGGTGGTCTGGTCACTAGTTTGCTGCTGTGTCAATATCGCGCGTAAAGTAGGTCAAACATGGTTTGTTATGCACGAAACTTGGCACACAACACTATTTGGCATATATTATTGCGTTGAAATGTTTAGAATTGATAATAATAGTCATATGCTAGAAATTAGAAGTTAAGTTGCGATTTTAAGAGTTTTTAAGCGTTTTTGTCAATTTCGCGCGTAAAGTAGGTCAAACATGGTTTGTTATGCACGATACTTGGCACACAACACTATTTGGCATATATTATTGTGTTGAAATGGTTAGAATTGAAAATAATAGTCATATGCTAGAAATTAGAAGTTAAGTTGCGATTTTAAGGGTTTTTAAGCGTTTTTGTCAATTTCGCGCGTAAAGTAGGTCAAACATGGTTTGTTATGCACGAAACTTGGCACACAACACTATTTGGCATATATTATTGTGTTGAAATGGTTAGAATTGAAAATAATCGTCATATGCTAGAAATTAGAAGTTAAGTTGCGATTTTAAGGGTTTTTAAGCGTTTTTGTCAATTTCGCGCGTAAAGTAGCATATACTTTGTTTGTTATGCACGAAACTTGGCACACAACACTATTTGGCATATATTATTGCGTTGAAATGGTTAGAATTGAAAATAATATCCATATGCTAGAAATTAGAAGTTAAGTTGCGATTTTATGGGTTTTAAAGCGTTTTTTTCAATTTCGCGCGTAAAGTACTCAAACTTGGTTTTGATGCGAAACCGGGGCTGATTAAGGCCTTGGTTATGCAAGGATTAATGTTGTGCGTAAGCTTTGATTAATGACACAGTCAAAAACTACAAATGATCATGAAAAGAACACGAAACAACCACAAACACTTAAACAAAATTCTGATCTAGCAAACTGTCGAGCAGCCCTCCTTCAGCTCAGCTTCTAGGAGTCCACGGGGATTGTTAGAATGGTTTTAGGACCTTGATAGCTTGATCCAAGTACCAAGATTCCATTTCCAATTTAGCCTAGGTATTGGATGCATAGGTTTGGTCTCCACGTGTCGTGCAAGGTGGTCTGGTCACTAGTTTGCTGCTGTGTCAATATCGCGCGTAAAGTAGGTCAAACATGGTTTGTTATGCACGAAACTTGGCACACAACACTATTTGGCATATATTATTGCGTTGAAATGTTTAGAATTGATAATAATAGTCATATGCTAGAAATTAGAAATTAAGTTGCGATTTTAAAAGTTTTTAAGCGTTTTTGTCAATTTCGCGCGTAAAGTAGGTCAAACATGGTTTGTTATGCACGATACTTGGCACACAACACTATTTGGCATATATTATTGTGTTGAAATGGTTAGAATTGAAAATAATAGTCATATGCTAGAAATTAGAAGTTAAGTTGCGATTTTAAGGGTTTTTAAGCGTTTTTGTCAATTTCGCGCGTAAAGTAGGTCAAACATGGTTTGTTATGCACGAAACTTGGCACACAACACTATTTGGCATATATTATTGTGTTGAAATGGTTAGAATTGAAAATAATCGTCATATGCTAGAAATTAGAAGTTAAGTTGCGATTTTAAGGGTTTTTAAGCGTTTTTGTCAATTTCGCGCGTAAAGTAGCTCAAACTTTGTTTGTTACGCACGAAACTTGGCACACAACACTATTTGGCATATATTATTGTGTTGAAATGGTTAGAATTGAAAATAATAGCCATATGCTAGAAATTAGAAGTTAAGTTGCGATTTTATGGGTTTTAAAGCGTTTTTTTCAATTTCGCGCGTAAAGTACTCAAACTTGGTTTTGATGCGAAACCGGGGCTGATTAAGGCCTTGGTTATGCAAGGATTAATGTTGTGCGTAAGCTTTGATTAATGACACAGTCAAAAACTACAAATGATCATGAAAAGAACACGAAACAACCACAAACACTTAAACAAAATTCTGATCTAGCAAACTGTCGAGCAGCCCTCCTTCAGCTCTACTTCTAGGAGTCCACGGGGATTGTTAGAATGGTTTTAGGACCTTGATAGCTTGATCCAAGTACCAAGATTCCATTTCCAATTTAGCCTAGGTATTGGATGCATAGGTTTGGTCTCTACGTGTCGTGCAAGGTGGTCTGGTCACTAGTTTGCTGCTGTGTCAATATCGCGCGTAAAGTAGGTCAAACATGGTTTGTTATGCACGAAACTTGGCACACAACACTATTTGGCATATATTATTGCGTTGAAATGTTTAGAATTGATAATAATAGTCATATGCTAGAAATTAGAAATTAAGTTGCGATTTTAAAAGTTTTTAAGCGTTTTTGTCAATTTCGCGCGTAAAGTAGGTCAAACATGGTTTGTTATGCACGATACTTGGCACACAACACTATTTGGCATATATTATTGTGTTGAAATGGTTAGAATTGAAAATAATAGTCTTATGCTAGAAATTAGATGTTAAGTTGCGATTTTAAGGGTTTTTAAGCGTTTTTGTCAATTTCGCGCGTAAAGTAGGTCAAACATGGTTTGTTATGCACGAAACTTGGCACACAACACTATTTGGCATATATTATTGTGTTGAAATGGTTAGAATTGAAAATAATCATCATATGCTAGAAATTAGAAGTTAAGTTGCGATTTTAAGGGTTTTTAAGCGTTTTTGTCAATTTCGCGCGTAAAGTAGCATATACTTTGTTTGTTATGCACGAAACTTGGCACACAACACTATTTGGCATATATTATTGCGTTGAAATGGTTAGAATTGAAAATAATAGCCATATGCTAGAAATTAGAAGTTAAGTTGCGATTTTATGGGTTTTAAAGCGTTTTTTTCAATTTCGCGCGTAAAGTACTCAAACTTGGTTTTGATGCGAAACCGGGGCTGATTAAGGCCTTGGTTATGCAAGGATTAATGTTGTGCGTAAGCTTTGATTAATGACACAGTCAAAAACTACAAATGATCATGAAAAGAACACGAAACAACCACAAACACTTAAACAAAATTCTGATCTAGCAAACTGTCGAGCAGCCCTCCTTCAGCTCAGCTTCTAGGAGTCCACGGGGATTGTTAGAATGGTTTTAGGACCTTGATAGCTTGATCCAAGTACCAAGATTCCATTTCCATTTTAGCCTAGGTATTGGATGCATAGGTTTGGTCTCTACGTGTCGTGCAAGGTGGTCTGGTCACTAGTTTGCTGCTGTGTCAATATCGCGCGTAAAGTAGGTCAAACATGGTTTGTTATGCACGAAACTTGGCACACAACACTATTTGGCATATATTATTGCGTTGAAATGTTTAGAATTGATAATAATAGTCATATGCTAGAAATTAGAAGTTAAGTTGCGATTTTAAGAGTTTTTAAGCGTTTTTGTCAATTTCGCGCGTAAAGTAGGTCAAACATGGTTTGTTATGCACGATACTTGGCACACAACACTATTTGGCATATATTATTGTGTTGAAATGGTTAGAATTGAAAATAATAGTCATATGCTAGAAATTAGAAGTTAAGTTGCGATTTTAAGGGTTTTTAAGCGTTTTTGTCAATTTCGCGCGTAAAGTAGGTCAAACATGGTTTGTTATGCACGAAACTTGGCACACAACACTATTTGGCATATATTATTGTGTTGAAATGGTTAGAATTGAAAATAATCGTCATATGCTAGAAATTAGAAGTTAAGTTGCGATTTTAAGGGTTTTTAAGCGTTTTTGTCAATTTCGCGCGTAAAGTAGCATATACTTTGTTTGTTATGCACGAAACTTGGCACACAACACTATTTGGCATATATTATTGCGTTGAAATGGTTAGAATTGAAAATAATATCCATATGCTAGAAATTAGAAGTTAAGTTGCGATTTTATGGGTTTTAAAGCGTTTTTTTCAATTTCGCGCGTAAAGTACTCAAACTTGGTTTTGATGCGAAACCGGGGCTGATTAAGGCCTTGGTTATGCAAGGATTAATGTTGTGCGTAAGCTTTGATTAATGACACAGTCAATAACTACAAATGATCATGAAAAGAACACGAAACAACCACAAACACTTAAACAAAATTCTGATCTAGCAAACTGTCGAGCAGCCCTCCTTCAGCTCAGCTTCTAGGAGTCCACGGGGATTGTTAGAATGGTTTTAGGACCTTGATAGCTTGATCCAAGTACCAAGATTCCATTTCCATTTTAGCCTAGGTATTGGATGCATAGGTTTGGTCTTTACGTGTCGTGCAAGGTGGTCTGGTCACTAGTTTGCTGCTGTGTCAATATCGCGCGTAAAGTAGGTCAAACATGGTTTGTTATGCACGAAACTTGGCACATAACACTATTTGGCATATATTATTGCGTTGAAATGTTTAGAATTGATAATAATAGTCATATGCTAGAAATTAGAAATTAAGTTGCGATTTTAAGAGTTTTTAAGCGTTTTTGTCAATTTCGCGCGTAAAGTAGGTCAAACATGGTTTGTTATGCACGATACTTGGCACACAACACTATTTGGCATATATTATTGTGTTGAAATGGTTAGAATTGAAAATAATAGTCTTATGCTAGAAATTAGATGTTAAGTTGCGATTTTAAGGGTTTTTAAGCGTTTTTGTCAATTTCGCGCGTAAAGTAGGTCAAACATGGTTTGTTATGCACGAAACTTGGCACACAACACTATTTGGCATATATTATTGTGTTGAAATGGTTAGAATTGAAAATAATTGTCATATGCTAGAAATTAGAAGTTAAGTTGCGATTTTAAGGGTTTTTAAGCGTTTTTGTCAATTTCGCGCGTAAAGTAGCATATACTTTGTTTGTTATGCACGAAACTTGGCACACAACACTATTTGGCATATATTATTGCGTTGAAATGGTTAGAATTGAAAATAATAGCCATATGCTAGAAATTATATGTTAAGTTGCGATTTTATGGGTTTTAAAGCGTTTTTTTCAATTTCGCGCGTAAAGTACTCAAACTTGGTTTTGATGCGAAACCGGGGCTGATTAAGGCCTTGGTTATGCAAGGATTAATGTTGTGCGTAAGCTTTGATTAATGACACAGTCAAAAACTACAAATGATCATGAAAAGAACACGAAACAACCACAAACACTTAAACAAAATTCTGATCTAGCAAACTGTCGAGCAGCCCTCCTTCAGCTCAGCTTCTAGGAGTCCACGGGGATTGTTAGAATGGTTTTAGGACCTTGATAGCTTGATCCAAGTACCAAGATTCCATTTCCATTTTAGCCTAGGTATTGGATGCATAGGTTTGGTCTCCACGTGTCGTGCAAGGTGGTCTGGTCACTAGTTTGCTGCTGTGTCAATATCGCGTGTAAAGTAGGTCAAACATGGTTTGTTATGCATGAAACTTGGCACACAACACTATTTGGCATATATTATTGCGTTGAAATGTTTAGAATTGATAATAATAGTCATATGCTAGAAATTAGAAGTTAAGTTGCGATTTTAAGAGTTTTTAAGCGTTTTTGTCAATTTCGCGCGTAAAGTAGGTCAAACATGGTTTGTTATGCACGATACTTGGCACACAACACTATTTGGCATATATTATTGTGTTGAAATGGTTAGAATTGAAAATAATAGTCATATGCTAGAAATTAGAAGTTAAGTTGCGATTTTAAGGGTTTTTAAGCGTTTTTGTCAATTTCGCGCGTAAAGTAGGTCAAACATGGTTTGTTATGCACGAAACTTGGCACACAACACTATTTGGCATATATTATTGTGTTGAAATGGTTAGAATTGAAAATAATCGTCATATGCTAGAAATTAGAAGTTAAATTGCGATTTTAAGGGTTTTTAAGCGTTTTTGTCAATTTCGCGCGTAAAGTAGCTCAAACTTTGTTTGTTATGCACGAAACTTGGCACACAACACTATTTGGCATATATTATTGTGTTGAAATGGTTAGAATTGAAAATAATAGCCATATGCTAGAAATTAGAAGTTAAGTTGCGATTTTATGGGTTTTAAAGCGTTTTTTTCAATTTCGCGCGTAAAGTACTCAAACTTGGTTTTGATGCGAAACCGGGGCTGATTAAGGCCTTGGTTATGCAAGGATTAATGTTGAGCGTAAGCTTTGATTAATGACACAGTCAAAAACTACAAATGATCATGAAAAGAACACGAAACAACCACAAACACTTAAACAAAATTCTGATCTAGCAAACTGTCGAGCAGCCCTCCTTCAGCTCAGCTTCTAGGAGTCCACGGGGATTGTTAGAATGGTTTTAGGACCTTGATAGCTTGATCCAAGTACCAAGATTCCATTTCCATTTTAGCCTAGGTATTGGATGCATAGGTTTGGTCTCTACGTGTCGTGCAAGGTGGTCTGGTCACTAGTTTGCTGCTGTGTCAATATCGCGCGTAAAGTAGGTCAAACATGGTTTGTTATGCACGAAACTTGGCACATAACACTATTTGGCATATATTATTGCGTTGAAATGTTTAGAATTGATAATAATAGTCATATGCTAGAAATTAGAAATTAAGTTGCGATTTTAAGAGTTTTTAAGCGTTTTTGTCAATTTCGCGCGTAAAGTAGGTCAAACATGGTTTGTTATGCACGATACTTGGCACACAACACTATTTGGCATATATTATTGTGTTGAAATGGTTAGAATTGAAAATAATAGTCTTATGCTAGAAATTAGATGTTAAGTTGCGATTTTAAGGGTTTTTAAGCGTTTTTGTCAATTTCGCGCGTAAAGTAGGTCAAACATGGTTTGTTATGCACGAAACTTGGCACACAACACTATTTGGCATATATTATTGTGTTGAAATGGTTAGAATTGAAAATAATTGTCATATGCTAGAAATTAGAAGTTAAGTTGCGATTTTAAGGGTTTTTAAGCGTTTTTGTCAATTTCGCGCGTAAAGTAGCATATACTTTGTTTGTTATGCACGAAACTTGGCACACAACACTATTTGGCATATATTATTGCGTTGAAATGGTTAGAATTGAAAATAATAGCCATATGCTAGAAATTATATGTTAAGTTGCGATTTTATGGGTTTTAAAGCGTTTTTTTCAATTTCGCGCGTAAAGTACTCAAACTTGGTTTTGATGCGAAACCGGGGCTGATTAAGGCCTTGGTTATGCAAGGATTAATGTTGTGCGTAAGCTTTGATTAATGACACAGTCAAAAACTACAAATGATCATGAAAAGAACACGAAACAACCACAAACACTTAAACAAAATTCTGATCTAGCAAACTGTCGAGCAGCCCTCCTTCAGCTCAGCTTCTAGGAGTCCACGGGGATTGTTAGAATGGTTTTAGGACCTTGGTAGCTTGATCCAAGTACCAAGATTCCATTTCCATTTTAGCCTAGGTATTGGATGCATAGGTTTGGTCTCCACGTGTCGTGCAAGGTGGTCTGGTCACTAGTTTGCTGCTGTGTCAATATCGCGTGTAAAGTAGGTCAAACATGGTTTGTTATGCATGAAACTTGGCACACAACACTATTTGGCATATATTATTGCGTTGAAATGTTTAGAATTGATAATAATAGTCATATGCTAGAAATTAGAAGTTAAGTTGCGATTTTAAGAGTTTTTAAGCGTTTTTGTCAATTTCGCGCGTAAAGTAGGTCAAACATGGTTTGTTATGCACGATACTTGGCACACAACACTATTTGGCATATATTATTGTGTTGAAATGGTTAGAATTGAAAATAATAGTCATATGCTAGAAATTAGAAGTTAAGTTGCGATTTTAAGGGTTTTTAAGCGTTTTTGTCAATTTCGCGCGTAAAGTAGGTCAAACATGGTTTGTTATGCACGAAACTTGGCACACAACACTATTTGGCATATATTATTGTGTTGAAATGGTTAGAATTGAAAATAATCGTCATATGCTAGAAATTAGAAGTTAAATTGCGATTTTAAGGGTTTTTAAGCGTTTTTGTCAATTTCGCGCGTAAAGTAGCTCAAACTTTGTTTGTTATGCACGAAACTTGGCACACAACACTATTTGGCATATATTATTGTGTTGAAATGCTTAGAATTGAAAATAATAGCCATATGCTAGAAATTAGAAGTTAAGTTGCGATTTTATGGGTTTTAAAGCGTTTTTTTCAATTTCGCGCGTAAAGTACTCAAACTTGGTTTTGATGCGAAACCGGGGCTGATTAAGGCCTTGGTTATGCAAGGATTAATGTTGTGCGTAAGCTTTGATTAATGACACAGTCAAAAACTACAAATGATCATGAAAAGAACACGAAACAACCACAAACACTTAAACAAAATTCTGATCTAGCAAACTGTCGAGCAGCCCTCCTTCAGCTCAGCTTCTAGGAGTCCACGGGGATTGTTAGAATGGTTTTAGGACCTTGATAGCTTGATCCAAGTACCAAGATTCCATTTCCATTTTAGCCTAGGTATTGGATGCATAGGTTTGGTCTCTACGTGTCGTGCAAGGTGGTCTGGTCACTAGTTTGCTGCTGTGTCAATATCGCGCGTAAAGTAGGTCAAACATGGTTTGTTATGCACGAAACTTGGCACATAACACTATTTGGCATATATTATTGCGTTGAAATGTTTAGAATTGATAATAATAGTCATATGCTAGAAATTAGAAATTAAGTTGCGATTTTAAGAGTTTTTAAGCGTTTTTGTCAATTTCGCGCTTAAAGTAGGTCAAACATGGTTTGTTATGCACGATACTTGGCACACAACACTATTTGGCATATATTATTGTGTTGAAATGGTTAGAATTGAAAATAATAGTCTTATGCTAGAAATTAGATGTTAAGTTGCGATTTTAAGGGTTTTTAAGCGTTTTTGTCAATTTCGCGCGTAAAGTAGGTCAAACATGGTTTGTTATGCACGAAACTTGGCACACAACACTATTTGGCATATATTATTGTGTTGAAATGGTTAGAATTGAAAATAATCGTCATATGCTAGAAATTAGAAGTTAAGTTGCGATTTTAAGGGTTTTTAAGCGTTTTTGTCAATTTCGCGCGTAAAGTAGCATATACTTTGTTTGTTATGCACGAAACTTGGCACACAACACTATTTGGCATATATTATTGCGTTGAAATGGTTAGAATTGAAAATAATAGCCATATGCTAGAAATTAGAAGTTAAGTTGCGATTTTATGGGTTTTAAAGCGTTTTTTTCAATTTCGCGCGTAAAGTACTCAAACTTGGTTTTGATGCGAAACCGGGGCTGATTAAGGCCTTGGTTATGCAAGGATTAATGTTGTGCGTAAGCTTTGATTAATGACACAGTCAAAAACTACAAATGATCATGAAAAGAACACGAAACAACCACAAACACTTAAACAAAATTCTGATCTAGCAAACTGTCGAGCAGCCCTCCTTCAGCTCAGCTTCTAGGAGTCCACGAGGATTGTTAGAATGGTTTTAGGACCTTGATAGCTTGATCCAAGTACCAAGATTCCATTTCCATTTTAGCCTAGTTATTGGATGCATAGGTTTGGTCTCCACGTGTAGTGCAAGGTGGTCTGGTCACTAGTTTGCTGCTGTGTCAATATCGCGCGTAAAGTAGGTCAAACATGGTTTGTTATGAACGAAACTTGGCACACAACACTATTTGGCATATATTATTGCGTTGAAATGTTTAGAATTGATAATAATAGTCATATGCTAAAAATTAGAAGTTAAGTTGCGATTTTAAGAGTTTTTAAGCGTTTTTGTCAATTTCGCGCGTAAAGTAGGTCAAACATGGTTTGTTATGCACGATACTTGGCACACAACACTATTTGGCATATATTATTGTGTTGAAATGGTTAGAATTGAAAATAATAGTCATATGCTAGAAATTAGAAGTTAAGTTGCGATTTTAAGGGTTTTTAAGCGTTTTTGTCAATTTCGCGCGTAAAGTAGGTCAAACATGGTTTGTTATGCACGAAACTTGGCACACAACACTATTTGGCATATATTATTGGGTTGAAATGGTTAGAATTTAAAATAATCGTTATATGCTAGAAATTAGAAGTTAAGTTGCGATTTTAAGGGTTTTTAAGCGTTTTTGTCAATTTCGCGCGTAAAGTAGCTCAAACTTTGTTTGTTATGCACGAAACTTGGCACACAACACTATTTGGCATATATTATTGCGTTGAAATGGTTAGAATTGAAAATAATAGCCATATGCTAGAAATTAGAAGTTAAGTTGCGATTTTATGGGTTTTAAAGCGTTTTTTTCAATTTCGCGCGTAAAGTACTCAAACTTGGTTTTGATGCGAAACCGGGGCTGATTAAGGCCTTGGTTATGCAAGGATTAATGTTGTGCGTAAGCTTTGATTAATGACACAGTCAAAAACTACAAATGATCATGAAAAGAACACGAAACAACCACAAACACTTAAACAAAATTCTGATCTAGCAAACTGTCGAGCAGCCCTCCTTCAGCTCAGCTTCTAGGAGTCCACGGGGATTGTTAGAATGGTTTTAGGACCTTGATAGCTTGATCCAAGTACCAAGATTCCATTTCCATTTTAGCCTAGGTATTGGATGCATAGGTTTTGTCTCCACGTGTCGTGCAAGGTGGTCTGGTCACTAGTTTGCTGCTGTGTCAATATCGCGTGTAAAGTAGGTCAAACATGGTTTGTTATGCACGAAACTTGGCACACAACACTATTTGGCATATATTATTGCGTTGAAATGTTTAGAATTGATAATAATTGTCATATGCTAGAAATTAGAAGTTAAGTTGCGATTTTAAGAGTTTTTAAGCGTTTTTGTCAATTTCGCGCGTAAAGTAGGTCAAACATGGTTTGTTATGCACGATACTTGGCACACAACACTATTTGGCATATATTATTGTGTTGAAATGGTTAGAATTGAAAATAATAGTCATATGCTAGAAATTAGAAGTTAAGTTGCGATTTTAAGGGTTTTTAAGCGTTTTTGTCAATTTCGCGCGTAAAGTAGGTCAAACATGGTTTGTTATGCACGAAACTTGGCACACAACACTATTTGGCATATATTATTGGGTTGAAATGGTTAGAATTGAAAATAATCGTTATATGCTAGAAATTAGAAGTTAAGTTGCGATTTTAAGGGTTTTTAAGCGTTTTTGTCAATTTCGCGCGTAAAGTAGCTCAAACTTTGTTTGTTATGCACGAAACTTGGCACACAACACTATTTGGCATATATTATTGCGTTGAAATGGTTAGAATTGAAAATAATAGCCATATGCTAGAAATTAGAAGTTAAGTTGCGATTTTATGGGTTTTAAAGCGTTTTTTTCAATTTCGCGCGTAAAGTACTCAAACTTGGTTTTGATGCGAAACCGGGGCTGATTAAGGCCTTGGTTATGCAAGGATTAATGTTGTGCGTAAGCTTTGATTAATGACACAGTCAAAAACTACAAATGATCATGAAAAGAACACGAAACAACCACAAACACTTAAACAAAATTCTGATCTAGCAAACTGTCGAGCAGCCCTCCTTCAGCTCAGCTTCTAGGAGTCCACGGGGATTGTTAGAATGGTTTTAGGACCTTGATAGCTTGATCCAAGTACCAAGATTCCATTTCCATTTTAGCCTAGGTATTGGATGCATAGGTTTTGTCTCCACGTGTCGTGCAAGGTGGTCTGGTCACTAGTTTGCTGCTGTGTCAATATCGCGCGTAAAGTAGGTCAAACATGGTTTGTTATGCACGAAACTTGGCACACAACACTATTTGGCATATATTATTGCGTTGAAATGTTTAGAATTGATAATAATTGTCATATGCTAGAAATTAGAAGTTAAGTTGCGATTTTAAGAGTTTTTAAGCGTTTTTGTCAATTTCGCGCGTAAAGTAGGTCAAACATGGTTTGTTATGCACGATACTTGGCACACAACACTATTTGGCATATATTATTGTGTTGAAATGGTTAGAATTGAAAATAATAGTCATATGCTAGAAATTAGAAGTTAAGTTGCGATTTTAAGGGTTTTTAAGCGTTTTTGTCAATTTCGCGCGTAAAGTAGGTCAAACATGGTTTGTTATGCACGAAACTTGGCACACAACACTATTTGGCATATATTATTGGGTTGAAATGGTTAGAATTGAAAATAATCGTTATATGCTAGAAATTAGAAGTTAAGTTGCGATTTTAAGGGTTTTTAAGCGTTTTTGTCAATTTCGCGCGTAAAGTAGCTCAAACTTTGTTTGTTATGCACGAAACTTGGCACACAACACTATTTGGCATATATTATTGCGTTTAAATGGTTAGAATTGAAAATAATAGCCATATGCTAGAAATTAGAAGTTAAGTTGCGATTTTATGGGTTTTAAAGCGTTTTTTTCAATTTCGCGCGTAAAGTACTCAAACTTGGTTTTGATGCGAAACCGGGGCTGATTAAGGCCTTGGTTATGCAAGGATTAATGTTGTGCGTAAGCTTTGATTAATGACACAGTCAAAAACTACAAATGATCATGAAAAGAACACGAAACAACCACAAACACTTAAACAAAATTCTGATCTAGCAAACTGTCGAGCAGCCCTCCTTCAGCTCAGCTTCTAGGAGTCCACGGGGATTGTTAGAATGGTTTTAGGACCTTGATAGCTTGATCCAAGTACCAAGATTCCATTTCCATTTTAGCCTAGGTATTGGATGCATAGGTTTTGTCTCCACGTGTCGTGCAAGGTGGTCTGGTCACTAGTTTGCTGCTGTGTCAATATCGCGCGTAAAGTAGGTCAAACATGGTTTGTTATGCACGAAACTTGGCACACAACACTATTTGGCATATATTATTGCGTTGAAATGTTTAGAATTGATAATAATTGTCATATGCTAGAAATTAGAAGTTAAGTTGCGATTTTAAGAGTTTTTAAGCGTTTTTGTCAATTTCGCGCGTAAAGTAGGTCAAACATGGTTTGTTATGCACGATACTTGGCACACAACACTATTTGGCATATATTATTGTGTTGAAATGGTTAGAATTGAAAATAATAGTCATATGCTAGAAATTAGAAGTTAAGTTGCGATTTTAAGGGTTTTTAAGCGTTTTTGTCAATTTCGCGCGTAAAGTAGGTCAAACATGGTTTGTTATGCACGAAACTTGGCACACAACACTATTTGGCATATATTATTGTGTTGAAATGGTTAGAATTGAAAATAATCGTCATATGCTAGAAATTAGAAGTTATGGTTCGATTTTAAGGGTTTTTAAGCGTTTTTGTCAATTTCACGCGTAAAGTAGCTCAAACTTTGTTTGTTATGCACGAAACTTGGCACACAACACTATTTGGCA
The DNA here is from genome assembly GCF_026212465.1 of Amaranthus tricolor. Classification (NCBI taxonomy): domain Eukaryota; kingdom Viridiplantae; phylum Streptophyta; class Magnoliopsida; order Caryophyllales; family Amaranthaceae; genus Amaranthus; species Amaranthus tricolor. The sequence goes on from NC_080055.1 coordinate 17,438,519, forward strand.
TATATTATTGCGTTGAAATGGTTAGAATTGAAAATAATAGCCATATGCTAGAAATTAGAAGTTAAGTTGCGATTTTATGGGTTTTAAAGCGTTTTTTTCAATTTCGCGCGTAAAGTACTCAAACTTGGTTTTGATGCGAAACCGGGGCTGATTAAGGCCTTGGTTATGCAAGGATTAATGTTGTGCGTAAGCTTTGATTAATGACACAGTCAAAAACTACAAATGATCATGAAAAGAACACGAAACAACCACAAACACTTAAACAAAATTCTGATCTAGCAAACTGTCGAGCAGCCCTCCTTCAGCTCAGCTTCTAGGAGTCCACGGGGATTGTTAGAATGGTTTTAGGACCTTTATAGCTTGATCCAAGTACCAAGATTCCATTTCCATTTTAGCCTAGGTATTGGATGCATAGGTTTGGTCTCCACGTGTCGTGCAAGGTGGTCTGGTCACTAGTTTGCTGCTGTGTCAATATCGCGCGTAAAGTAGGTCAAACATGGTTTGTTATGCACGAAACTTGGCACACAACACTATTTGGCATATATTATTGCGTTGAAATCGTTAGAATTGAAAATAATCGTTATATGCTAGAAATTAGAAGTTAAGTTGCGATTTTAAGGGTTTTTAAGCGTTTTTGTCAATTTCGCGCGTAAAGTAGCTCAAACTTTGTTTGTTATGCACGAAACTTGGCACACAACACTATTTGGCATATATTATTGCGTTGAAATGGTTAGAATTGAAAATAATAGCCATATGCTAGAAATTAGAAGTTAAGTTGCGATTTTATGGGTTTTAAAGCGTTTTTTTCAATTTCGCGCGTAAAGTACTCAAACTTGGTTTTGATGCGAAACCGGGGCTGATTAAGGCCTTGGTTATGCAAGGATTAATGTTGTGCGTAAGCTTTGATTAATGACACAGTCAAAAACTACAAATGATCATGAAAAGAACACGAAACAACCACAAACACTTAAACAAAATTCTGATCTAGCAAACTGTCGAGCAGCCCTCCTTCAGCTCAGCTTCTAGGAGTCCACGGGGATTGTTAGAATGGTTTTAGGACCTTGATAGCTTGATCCAAGTACCAAGATTCCATTTCCATTTTAGCCTAGGTATTGGATGCATAGGTTTTGTCTCCACGTGTCGTGCAAGGTGGTCTGGTCACTAGTTTGCTGCTGTGTCAATATCGCGTGTAAAGTAGGTCAAACATGGTTTGTTATGCACGAAACTTGGCACACAACACTATTTGGCATATATTATTGCGTTGAAATGTTTAGAATTGATAATAATTGTCATATGCTAGAAATTAGAAGTTAAGTTGCGATTTTAAGAGTTTTTAAGCGTTTTTGTCAATTTCGCGCGTAAAGTAGGTCAAACATGGTTTGTTATGCACGATACTTGGCACACAACACTATTTGGCATATATTATTGTGTTGAAATGGTTAGAATTGAAAATAATAGTCATATGCTAGAAATTAGAAGTTAAGTTGCGATTTTAAGGGTTTTTAAGTGTTTTTGTCAATTTCGCGCGTAAAGTAGGTCAAACATGGTTTGTTATGCACGAAACTTGGCACACAACACTATTTGGCATATATTATTGTGTTGAAATGGTTAGAATTGAAAATAATCGTCATATGCTAGAAATTAGAAGTTATGGTTCGATTTTAAGGGTTTTTAAGCGTTTTTGTCAATTTCACGCGTAAAGTAGCTCAAACTTTGTTTGTTATGCACGAAACTTGGCACACAACACTATTTGGCATATATTATTGCGTTGAAATGGTTAGAATTGAAAATAATAGCCATATGCTAGAAATTAGAAGTTAAGTTGCGATTTTATGGGTTTTAAAGCGTTTTTTTCAATTTCGCGCGTAAAGTACTCAAACTTGGTTTTGATGCGAAACCGGGGCTGATTAAGGCCTTGGTTATGCAAGGATTAATGTTGTGCGTAAGCTTTGATTAATAACACAGTCAAAAACTACAAATGATCATGAAAAGAACACGAAACAACCACAAACACTTAAACAAAATTCTGATCTAGCAAACTGTCGAGCAGCCCTCCTTCAGCTCAGCTTCTAGGAGTCCACGGGGATTGTTAGAATGGTTTTAGGACCTTTATAGCTTGATCCAAGTACCAAGATTCCATTTCCATTTTAGCCTAGGTATTGGATGCATAGGTTTGGTCTCCACGTGTCGTGCAAGGTGGTCTGGTCACTAGTTTGCTGCTGTGTCAATATCGCGCGTAAAGTAGGTCAAACATGGTTTGTTATGCACGAAACTTGGCACACAACACTATTTGGCATATATTATTGCGTTGAAATGGTTAGAATTGAAAATAATCGTTATATGCTAGAAATTAGAAGTTAAGTTGCGATTTTAAGGGTTTTTAAGCGTTTTTGTCAATTTCGCGCGTAAAGTAGCTCAAACTTTGTTTGTTATGCACGAAACTTGGCACACAACACTATTTGGCATATATTATTGCGTTGAAATGGTTAGAATTGAAAATAATAGCCATATGCTAGAAATTAGAAGTTAAGTTGCGATTTTATGGGTTTTAAAGCGTTTTTTTCAATTTCGCGCGTAAAGTACTCAAACTTGGTTTTGATGCGAAACCGGGGCTGATTAAGGCCTTGGTTATGCAAGGATTAATACTGTGCGTAAGCTTTGATTAATGACACAGTCAAAAACTACAAATGATCATGAAAAGAACACGAAACAACCACAAACACTTAAACAAAATTCTGATCTAGCAAACTGTCGAGCAGCCCTCCTTCAGCTCAGCTTCTAGGAGTCCACGGGGATTGTTAGAATGGTTTTAGGACCTTGATAGCTTGATCCAAGTACCAAGATTCCATTTCCATTTTAGCCTAGGTATTGGATGCATAGGTTTGGTCTCCACGTGTCGTGCAAGGTGGTCTGGTCACTAGTTTGCTGCTGTGTCAATATCGCGCGTAAAGTAGGTCAAACATGGTTTGTTATGCACGAAACTTGGCACACAATACTATTTGGTATATATTATTGTGTAGAAGTTGTTAGAATTGAAAATCATAGTCATATTCTAGAATTTACGTGTTAAGTTGCGATTTTATGCGTTTTGAACCGTTTTTGACACTAACATCTATTTTCTCTTAGTGCTTTCAACAACCTTCTTCTTCCGTTGACTGCGGCTACTACGCGCTGAAGTATATGAACGATATTATAAATTCCGTGAAGGACTTTGGAGTCGAAAATATAGATGCCGTAAGTATTTGTTACGTTCTTAATTAAATATATTATTGGTAAAATCTAAATGTTTAATTCTATATTAATCTTTTATTTGAATATTATATATAGGTTTTAAACGACATTCTGAGGGAAACACGCCCTTTGAGAAGTGAAGAAATGCGCAAATCAAAAGACAAGATTGCCGCGTATCTTGCTAATATTTGTCCTTGATAAATTGTAATTAATTAGTATAGATTATTTTTTATACTTTAATGTATATATATATATATATATATATATATATATATATATATATATATATATATATATATATATATATATATATATATATATATATATATATATATATATATATATATATATATATATATATATATGTACGTACATAATATTATATTATATATACGAGCGAGAGTTTATTATTACAAAGAGATTAATGTTGATTATCTGTGATTATCATTGGATTAATCATTGTTATTACATTGTATTATTATTGCGTTATTATAAGGATAAAACGGAAAAAGAAAAAAAAAAGAGTTATTTGTTGCGGTTTTGCCCCTGACCGCAGCAAATAACCCTAATTATTTGCTGCGGTTTTTGCCCCTGACCGCAGCAAATAACCCTCATTATTTGCTGCGGTTTTTGCCTATGACCGCAGCAAATAATGCCCTTATTTGCTGCGATTTTGAACCGCAGCATTTAAAGTATGACATTTGCTGCTATCACTATTGTTGGGGGCCATAACCGCAGCAAATAATGGCAAAAAAACCGCAGCAAATGAGGTTTTTTCCACTAGTGTGTATGTATCTGTGCTGTGCACGGTTGCGGTTTGTGTTGGATTTCTCTTGGAAGCCATGGCCTTTTGTTATGGTCCCCACAGACGACGCCAAACTATTTCGTTTATGAAACGAGGAAGTGGAAAACACTTGAAATACTGTAAGTGGAAGCATTATCAGGTGTGTCGATTCGTGGAAGGAAGCGACTTGAATTCCTGCAACACAACACGTTAGCCTTGTCCGGGGGTGATCTCCCGGAAAACCCTTCCGACGTTCAAGTTAGAACGAAGATGTGAGATTAATGAACAAATGATTATGAATTGAATGCCGGAACAGAGATGTCGGGATTGAGATTACTTGTATATTGGTAGGTTAATGAAATGGAGTACGAGTAAGGATATTAATAGGGTTATTCTCAGATGATCATTTTCTTTCTGATGGTTGTCCCTATTTATAATGGTGAAAAAGAAGTTATTTCTGAGAGGAGGTTGATTATCATGGGTGATAGTTGGCAGTTATCAGCACCAAAGAAGGAGAACCAATGAGGAATGAAGGGTAGTTGCCAAAAGGGAAGTTGGGTCAATCTGGAGGTTACCTCCAATGGAAAATTAGGGTATTTTGAGGGTTACTGGCTCATGGGCCAATTAAGGAGGTTGGGGAATTCAGAAAAAGCCCATTGACCAAAAGTCAAGGTCAATACGAAAGGTCAAAAGGTATTAAGGTAATATGACATTTAATAATTCAAATAAATAAGTAAATTAAATAAGTGATACCATGCCAATTATTTTTTTTTAATAACCTTATTTTTAATCTGTTCTAATCGATTAATAAACAATCTAATAGTTTAATTTAGTTTGTTTAAAGTTTTTTGTAATTAAATAACTCGAAAACTATATACGTCAATTATAGTCTAATCAATTGCTTATATTAATTTCATTCATTCAATTATAGCCTACTTATATTATTCTTAATGCTTACTTAACGTATCCTTAATGCCTACTTTCAATATCTTAAGTGTCTACTTACATAATTTTTAAAGCCTATTTACAATATTTTAAAAAAAATATATAATGGGTCGGTAAAATTAGAAATGGTCTCTCATAAGAATTTGTGTTATTGTAAATCGTTAAGCATATTTGAATAGTAGCTAGTCTCTTGAGAGGCCGTCTTTTTGAGAGACGTATTTCAAACTCAGCCCATTAAAAATTAATACATACTCATCATATTTTTAATGCCTATTTACATTATTCTTAATACTTACTTACATTATCCTTAATGTCTACTTATATCAATCTTAATGCCAATTTATAATATTTTAAAAAATAAATAATAGCCCGGTCTATTTAGAGACGATCTATAAAAAAATTGTAGAATTTATGTTTGAATAAAAGGCGTGTATTGCATAGTTTTACTATTTCCTTATAATCTCCTATAATAAAGAAACAACATAACATATACCTGATTTACTTCTTTGTCATTCACTGATTCAGTTGGTTTTGGAAAAATGGGGAGATTGTTTTTGGTTGAATTAAAAGGTCAGATTTACAGTTGCAAAAATTGCCATACGCATCTAGGCTTGGCTGATGATCTTATTTCTACGGTGATTTCTTATATTTTTTCCTTTTTTTTTCAATTTTATTCAAGTTTTAACCTTTTATATGATGAACATTATTCTAAAAATTATAGCCTTATGGGTTGTTATTGTCGTCAAGAATGCAACTTTTTCATCATTTTAATCATGGGTTTTGTTGAATGTGTTTATTGTTTGTGTTGGCTTGGTATTTGATTGATGATAGATGGGAAATTCCTTTTTTATAAATTAGTCATTATTTGGGAATTTAAGAATTTCGTTGTTTGAATTTTGTGATCATCAAACTGGTTTATATATTGTTGTCAATTTTTGTCATTTTTATTGGGTTTGCCGTGGTAATTGTAGAAATTAATTATAAGAATCTAGGTTTGAGGTTTAAGCTTGAATCATTTAATTTTTTTATTGTCAAAGTAGAGGAAAAAAACACCACTATAAATACAAATATAGAAGCTAAAATTGTAGAAACAAAATAACATAATATCTTAATTTTCTAAAAACTAAAGACGTAATATTCTTGAATAAAATCAAAAATAAAATCAAAATATTTTGTTTTCTTATTTCCTACATTCTCCCTCAAGTTTGATCTTGAGATGACTGAAACCAAACTTACCTTGAAAATTTCTTGTAGCCAAGAACGAGAAAGCTAACTCCCCCTGAGAACCAATCCAGCATTATCCAAGTAGTACAAGTTGCCACTTTCAGAACCATAACAAATAATCTTCAGGGTTGGGCATCCTGCACAACACAATCATGGGCGGTCATGAAAATAGTACAATTAAGTTCTTTTGTGAGATGGCTAATGGATAATAATTTATACGGTAAATTTAGAATCACAAGGGCATTGTTTAATTTAAGATACGATGAAATGGTAATGGGGCCTTCACGATCCATACGGACACTATCACCATTAGCAATTTTAATATGAGTATGGGTAGTGGGATCAATGAATAAAATATCACGAGAATCAAAGGTCATAGTATGGGTTGCCCCGCAATCAAATTGAGTAAAAACCAATGCCACATCGCATCCTATCATATAGCATCGCATCAGATGCATTATAAAGATTTTCAAAACAAACGTACAGATATTTCTCGTGTTGTAAAGGTGCAAAAATCCCCGCATTAGGTTATATCAAGGAATATCTTATGATTTATCCCATATTACGTGTTACGATAACTGCATTAGCACCACTGTTCGGTTACCACTAACTTCATCGCATTTTTACACTAGATCAGGGTAACACTTGACATTTTTTTTTCTTCATTAAAGATCCATAAAAAAAATGATGTAAAGAAAATGGAGTCAGATATTCTCGGTTTTATCTAGTGTTTTGATATATAAATTAATTTGAATCTTTCTCTCCTATTACAAAGTACCTTGCATTGTCTGCTAAACAGTTAAGAAAGAAAGATGGAGTTAGACCTCCCTAGCTTTCAGAGGCTTTCAGCACCGATTATGCTGTTGGAAATACTTTACATATGAGACAAGATTCTACGTCGATAAAATAGTGGGTTCTGGACTTGCAGATGTATTGAGTAAGCTCATCATTTTGCTACGCTCTTGACCCGTAGATTTGTGGGCCCGAGCCTATGGGTATCTCGTGTCCATACGAGTACGATTATGTGACCAAATTGTCACTACCTAATAATGCATCTCCTGTTACATATGTTCTTAAAAAATTCCTGTGCTGCTATGCTCTCTTTCTCCAGATCAGTATTCAATAGGTATGCATTTGTTCTTATAGTATAATATGGAGAACGCCACTGAAGGAAGGAGCTTCATTTAATTATATTCTATCTGCTCACAAGATGGTTGTAGACTTCTAGCTGCGTATTAGTTGTATTTGTAGCTCCTTGGTTCTTGGTTCCCTTAACTGTACTACTTTCTTTGGTATCATCTACTGTATAGATCTCAATTGATTTTATTTTGGAAAACTTATCTGAAAATAATTTAACTTTTCACTCATCCGTCGTGAATAATCACAATTTTAAATTATTATCTAATAATCTAATCTTTGCTACGTATATGCTTTTAGTATATCCAGTGATTTTTGAACCATAGTATCACCCTTGAACCACCACAGCCCCATTCCTTCGCTCCCACATCAAAAATGCTGAGAGCAAATCACATAAAAGATAAAATAATCAAAAAATAATCATCAGATAAGATTATTCATGGCAGATAAGTGAAAAATTAGATTATTTTTGTCAATTTTTCCATTTTTTTCATATGTACAATCTTCGTCCTATAGAGGAGTCCACAGCTTTGCGAATAAAGATTTTCTTTATATATTTGTTATCAATGACAAATAATGTCTCCCTCCTATCAACTCCTTTCCACATTTATATAAGACGAATTTCACTGAGGCGCTTGTGGATGGGAACCATTTTTATGAGCATGGTTTTGTAAGAATCTGTAATGAAATGGATTTAAGGCTATTATAAAGTTATGAGATTTTGTTTCATATTGGTTGTATTGGCAACTAATGTTGAGTTTATAGAGTAAATGAGCTTTCTCCCCAACTAGACTAATCTTTAGGGTGAGTTGTCTCATTTGTTCAATTACAAACAGAGATTGAAAAATTTGAATAAATATATGTTTTTTATTAATAAACTTAATCTATTTCTTTTATTGATAAACTTTTTCATATAAGGGAGAAACAGAAAACTTTATGCAATCGATCACCTTGGGCACCCTCAGTACCCCTGCTTACAGAATCATATACAAAATGGTTTTCCTTTCTTTATCATGTTCATGCATGAATCTCATTTCTTTTGTTGGTTGAAGACATAGTAAATGTGTTTCTTTTGCTTCAGTCATTCCACATCATACATGGCACGGTTTATCTTTTTGATAAAATGTGTGTACATATTTTTTAAACCTATGTTTTATTTGATTTCTTGTATAGTACTCCCTTTAATTTAGAATAAATATTTTATTTGGAATTTGTGTAAATATTAAAAAAAGAAATTACAATAAAAAGGTGTTTACATCTATAAATTAAAAGAGGGGCCATAATAAAATGATATCCACATGTATAAATCCACCAAAAAAAATATTCAAATGTACAAATTAAACAGGTACCACAACAAAAAATGAGTCCACATGTATCTAAAATCATTACTTAAAATGGAAATATGAAAATTCGAATGAACTGATTGTTAGAGTATATAATATATTCTGAGGTCTTAATTATAAGTTTAAGTTTTTAGTTGAGTTGATTCTTTAAAATGATATTAGAAGTCAACATGACAAGAGAGATATTTTCTGTCAATTGAAAGGAGCATAAATTATTTCAGTTCGTGTAGTTGTTTTCTAACTTTGGTGGGAATGGGCTTGTTGAAAACAAAATGATCCAGCGTGAATATAAGTGTTAGTGAGAAAGAGGATCGGGTGCTGATGACAGAAATGCGTAGAGCGGTTGAAATTTTCTGTGTTAAATGTGGCTCAGCTGTCGGATGGAAATATGTAAACTAAACTTCCCTCTATCCATCCTTTTTTCTTACTACTTAGTCTTGAGACTGTCCATCTTATTATGAGATGGATTCATATATTAGCCTATTTTTTTAATTGATTCTTTAAGATCTTAATTGATTGTTTTAAGGTTATACGTAATCACTCTAAAACTATATAAAATTTACTATTTTAAAATTATAAGTGATTACTTTAACGTTATAAGTAATCAGTTCTAGACAGAAAGTACATATTGGCCGGGCCAATAAAAATGGTCTCAAATGTGACCATCTCATTTAAGATTTAGTGTTTTCTTTTTTCTTAGCCACTTTATTTCATCCTTGAATTAATACTACTTATTGCAGAAGTTGGCACTCCATAAGAAACATAAGTACATTGAAGGAAAAGTCATATTGGAAAGGTATGTACTTTGTATATCCTTTCATTGACTAAATCATAGTGTAGTTGCAATCATGTAGTGTTGATATTGTATTACAACAAGTCGATCGCTAATAATGCTAAACTTTAATCTCAAATGATTGGATAAAATCGACTACATAAACTAATATTATAAGCAATATTATTTCTTTTTCCATTTCAATTTAAATACATGTGTGAGATCCTCGTCTCTGCGACCTAGACATAACACTTCATTTGCTTCATTTTGGGACATATTATGAAAATGTTTAGTAAATTATCGAGTTGGATGGTTGGACATTTACCTTTAACCCTGTATTTTAAGAATGAGATTACACAATATTTTTAAATATGTATTTTAAAGCATGATCAAAACAAAATTTAATTTTTGCATTACATCGATAAAGCATGAGATAGAATGATGTATAAAAAAAAATAAAAAAAATAAAAAAAAAACTCTACTAACTCGTTAGCCATTACAGTAACTGTGCACTTGATTGTGTAATTGATTAACCCGGAAAAGCCAATCATGAATGAGTTAGGGGTCGTAAATTTTTTGGTGTGTTCAGTGGGTTGCAAGTGGTTCATGATTTTTGGTTTGACAACAAGTTTTATTCTTGATGATTTCTGGCTTATTTCATTCAACTGTAATGGTGATAATTTATACATGAGTTTTTGAATAACTACTTCTAGAAAAATAACTGCCATATTGCAACTGCTCCTAGAAAATAACTGTCATATTAAGTAACTGTAATACATATTCTAATACTCCCCCTCAAGTTGGGTCATAGGGTCACCAACAACCAACTTGCATAAAACTTCTTCAAAGAACTGAGTTCCAACTGCCTTCGTAAGATTGTCAGCTAGCTGATCTTTTGATTTTACGTGTGGAAGCTTGATTACTTGAGCTTCTAATTTTTCCTTTATGAAATGTCTGTCCACTTCTACATGTTTTGTGCGATCATGTTGAACTGGGTTTTCTGAGATGTTGATAGCCGCTTGATTATCACAGTATAACTCACAACTCCTTGTAGGGGTGAATCCCAGTTCGCTCAGTAACTTTCTCAACCATAGGACTTCTGTGATTCCCTTGGCTACGCCTCTGAATTCAGCTTCTGCACTGGACATAGCAACCACCTTTTGTTTCTTACTCCTCCATGTGACTAGATTTCCTCCCACTAAAGTAAAGTAGCCTGATGTTGACTTCCTATCATCTCTATCTCCGGTCCAGTCTGCATCTGTATATGCCACAAGATCAAGGTGACCATTTTTCTGATAAACGACTCCCTTTCCAGGGCATCCTTTGAGGTACCTGAGAATCCTATAAACTGCGTTCATATGCTGAACCTGTGGTTTGTGCATAAATCGGCTGACTACTCCTACTGCATATGCAATATCAGGCCTTGTGTGAGCTAGGTAGATTAATTTCCTTACCATGCGTTGGTATTGCCCGTAGTCCATGGTTCATCATCATTGGTGTCTCAATGGGCTTGCAGTCTAGCATCCCTGTTTCAGCTAACAGGTCTAATACATACTTCCTTTGGGATATGAAAATTCCTTTGTTTGATCTAAGAACTTCAATCCCTAGAAAGTATTTTAGTTTAACAAGGTCTTTCATCTCAAATTCTTGGAATAGTTTTTCCTTTAAATTGACAATTTCCTCTCAGTCATCCCCGGTAATGATCATGTCATCAACATAGATTATCAAGCATGTTATTTTCCTTCCTCTTCGTCTGAGAAACAAGGTGTAGTCCAAATTACTTTGTCTGTAACAGAATCTCTTCATTGCAGATGTAAACCTTCCAAACCATGCTCTAGGAGACTGTTTCAATCCATACAAAGCCTTCCTCAATCGGCACCCCTCATTTTCTGAGAACCCTGATGTACACTTTTTCATTTAGTTCCCCATGAAGAAAATCCTTTTTTACATCAAACTGATGAAGGGGCCAATCCAAGTTTGCTGCAATGCTGAACAGAACTCGAATTGTATCAAGTTTAGCAACTGGAGAGAAGGTTTTTGAATAATTAACTCCATACGTCTGAGTGTATCCTTTTGCCACGAGCCGAGCTTTGTATCTTTTAATCGTACCATCTGATTTATATTTGATTGTGAACACCCATTTACATCCTACTACCTTCTTTTTATTCGGTAAGGTTCATTTTTCCCATGTGCCATTCTTCTTGAGAGCATTAATCTCTTCCTCCATAGCTTTTCTCTAGTGGGCAGAAGTTAGGGGTTCTTCGCCTGTGGTTGGGCTTTTGGTTGCATCTAGGGCTGCCTTAAATGCTAAGGCACTCTGTGACAAATTTCCTGTGTCAGGCTTTTTAATGGGATATCTCGAACGTTTTGCTTCGTACACAGGATCATATCTCCTTGGAGGAACTCCTCGCGTGGAACGAGGAGGTAACATATATGATTCACCATCAGCACCTTGACTGTCATGATTCCCTGTTTCTACTGTATCTGTGACACCTTCCTCATTCAAATCATCAACAATCACATTATCATTGTTAGTTGCATCTGGGGCAGTATTATCAAGATTTGTATGACTCACCTGATGATCAAACAGGATTGGTAGTGGCAAAGGAGTGGACAAAACGTCTTGGTGAGGTAACTCTGTAGCATTGTCTACTTGATCTTTTGGGTCTAGGTTGGACAAACGCGGACTGACTAACCATCTGAGATTGTCACTATGCTTCTCCCCTTGACATCGAAGATGGTGGTACTAGTATTCACTCTCGATGAACTCACAGTCCATGGTGGTATAGACCTTTCTAGTTAAGGGATCATAACATCGATAACCCTTTTGATTCCTACCATACTTAATAAGAACACATTTGACCACTCTTGGTTCAAGTTTATTTCGTACCCTAGCTGGACAATGAACAAAGACTATGCACCCAAATATACGAGGATGTAGAGTATGTGAGGAAGATACAGAAAAATGGGTTTGGAGGGTGGCTTGGGGTGTTTGGTATTGAAGGCTCTTTGTGGGAAGTCTATTGGTAAGGTAGTTGGCAGTGGCGATGGCTTCAGGCCAAAGATAAGTGGGAGCATGGGAATCAAGCATAAGAGCACGGGTCATCTCAAGGAGTGTGCGATTTTTTCGTTTTGCCACTCCATTTTGTTGGGGTGTATTAGGAAACGAGGTCTGGTGTATAAGGCCCTTTTGTTTAAAGAATTGTTGCATGTTAGAGTTAATATATTCTCTACCATTATCAGTTCAAAACATGCGGGGTCGGGTTTGGAATTGGGTACATATCATATTATAGAATTCAACAAACACATGAAATACTTTTGATTTCTGTTTAAGGAAATAAATCCAACTCATTCGGGTACAATCATCAATAAATGTAACAAAGTATGAATAACCATGTAATCCTGTGACGGGAGCGGGACCCCACACATCAGAATGAATCAGCATAAAAGGCATATCGGCTTTATTCAAACTAGTAAAATATGAGTGTTTGTGACTCTTTGCAAGAATACAACTTTCACACTTAAATTCAGTTTTTAACCCTACAAAATTAGGAAAAAGTTTTACTAAATACCCTGCTGACGGATGTCCCAAACGTCGATGCCACGTCCATAGTTGTCTTTCCTCTGACCCGCGAACAAGAACAGGTTTGCCCTTTTGTGTCTCCTTTTCCAAATATTATAGTCCACCTCGCTCAATACCATGCCCAATAACCTTCCCTGTCTGAGCATCCTGCACAACACAACATCCGGGTTTTATGAGAACAGTACAACCAAGATCTCTAGTAAGTTGGCTAACTGACAATAATTTATGTGACAAGTCAGGGACGAATAAAAATATTTTTAAAGTGAGATTTTTAGTGAAAGAAATAGTTCCAGCTCCGCTCACTTTAATCCCTTCCCCATTAGCCGTTTTAATGATGTCTTTCGTAGGTAGGTCAAGAGTCAAAAAATCGTTCGGGTCATATGACATAGTATCGGTGGCACCACAATCAAATATCCAACCCCCTTCAAAGTAAGATGAAGTATTAAAGGAGGACGAAAGATTTTGGGACGGGAGAAAGGAGGCACGTGACACACGTGACCCCCTTTCCCATTTTAGGGGCCTTTCCCATTTAAAGGGTTTAGGGGTCTCTCCCTCTGCCTCACCCTCTCCCCTTAACCCTACTGTGAAGGCGCCGTTTGTGAGGGAGTCTCCTTCTCTCCTTCTGGTACCTTCTTCTTCGTTGCCTTCTCTGATTTTGGTACCTGATACGTTCATGGCTTCTCCTTCCTCCATGGATGTGGGTGCTTCTGTACTCCATCCTACCGCTGCTTTTCCGGTCCAATTTTGATCTAAAAAACGTGCCGGTTTTCTTTTCCCCTTTTTCTTAGCATCCGACCACCATTCCGGGTAACCTACGAGTTTAAAACACTCATTTCTCGTATGTCTTGTACCGCCGCAGTAGGTGCATTTGAGGTGAGCTTTATCATCATCCCTTCGGTAAGTTCTTCCTTTGGCCGTGAAAACCCCACCGGTGCTCAGTGATTCCAGATCTGATGAGGGCTTCGTCTTCATGATTCCCCGTCTCAGTATTTTTCTCCTCATACTTGCATACTGTAGGAAGAGGGTCTAAGAGGAGGAGATCTCTTCTATCCTTGTCAAATGTTTCATTGATTCCCGCTAAAAATTGGTATAATCTTTTTTGTTGAGTTATTTGATTATAGATGATGATGTCGCATGGATCCTTCATAGGATTTGGTTGTCTTCGGTCAATTTCTTTTCATAGAACAATTAACTTGCTGTAGTATGTTTCGATGGGGTTTGTTCCTTGTTGGATTTTGTTGGTTTTGACTGTTAAATCGAATATTTGCAGGCCGTCTCTCCCACTACTGTACAATGTCTCAATCCCTTGCCACAACGTTTTGGCTGTCGGGAAATCAAGATACTGATTTACTAGGTCAGACTCTATATTCTCCAAAATCCATGAGATAACGATCGAGTCGCTTCTAATCCATTGGTTGTACGCTAGGTCATATGTGGATGGAGGGTCGTCGATGATGTGATTGAGACGATCTCAACCACTAATGGCTAAGTGCATCAGCCTGGACCATTTTGTGTAATTCTGGTTCATTAATTTCTCTGAGATTTGGAGGGTATGGGTGTTGGTTACGGTTTCGGTAGGTGGTTTGTTGGAGTTTAACTATTTAAACAGTTGTAACAACTGTCCCATTGTGACCGGTTGATCTGGTGCTATGACGGTTCTTGTTTCGTCTTCCATTGTTAGAATTTAGGTAGGTTAATTGGTATATGATGAAGCTGCAAAAACGATTCAGAATCGTTGCTGCTCTAATACCATGATTTTTGGTTTAACAAGTTTTGTTCTTGATGATTTCTGGCTTATTTCATTCAACTATAATGGTGATAATTTATACATGAGTTTTGAATAACTGCTCATAGAAAAATAACTGTCATATTACAACTGCTCCTAGAAAATAACTGTCATATTAAGTAGCTGTAATACATATTCAAACAGTTCAATTGTGTTTTAATGCATTTAATAATCAACATATGTTGTATTTTATTGTCTGCGTGATATATTAAAAGTAAAATGCATCTCACATTCACGATATGGAATTTACATTTATGCTCAATTTGTTGGAAATACTTCACATGTGATATCAATAAAATAGTGGGTAGTCAACTTGTATATATATTGAATGAACTAATCCTTCTATTACCATATAGTTTTGGGGATTAATAAACCTCACCTAGTGTATAAGCAAGTCAACGCTCTTGACCTGTGAGTTTGTGGCCCCAAGCCCACGGGTATCCCATGACCTCTCAAAATTTGTAAATTTTTTAATGGCAACCCCAGGCACCCACGTAGGTCCACCATTGACCTTGACTAACATTGGTTTTGTGCACAATCGTATAGGGCTACTGAATGTGAAGAAATGACAATGATACAATTAATGGGTTTTTGTTTCATACAATTACATTTTATTTCTAGTTAACAGATACAAGCTTTGATATAATGGATCTGATAATTTGAGAAAGCTTGAAACTTATTGTCATTTTAACAGTTTAAATCAATACTAAACCATTATCAGCTATACATATAATATAGTTGACCAACATCTTGATTTATACATAACTGTTCACTCCTTTTTACTTAATCTTTAGTTCCTTTCTCTAAACAACTAATTTCCTCGAGTCAAAACTTGAGCATTGGAAGCGCATTTATTTATAAATAATGCAACTTCATCACGAAGAGGTTAAGGAATCAAGACATTTAGCTTAGCTTTAAACCGATTTTAGTAGGAAAATAACGATAAATTCTTTAGTTGGTATTTACCGACAAATTTCTTACAAGCAATTAGAATGCTGTAAATTTCCTGTGAGATGGACGTATATGTGTAACCATTTACAACTCCAGCCTATGATATTGAAGTTGCCATTTTGAAGATTGAATTGGAAATTTTGGACCTTAAAATAGACATTTTAAGTCTTAGATTTAACAAACTTTAAACCATTGAAATAGACATTCTAAGTCTTGAAATAGATATTTTACAGTTGGAGTAGGTAAGTAAAATATAAAATTAAGGGTTAGAATAGGTTTTAATAGTTAAAAGTAGCATTTCAAGTAGTGAACTAGGTGTATTAAGGGTTGAAGTCGATAGATAAATAATTTAAATTAAGCCTCAAGAGAAGGGAGATTTAGGCTTAGAGTAGGAGTTTTAAGTACTCTCTCCATTTCTTTTTGTCTGTCCACTTTAAGTTGTTCCTTTTTGAATTATATATTAAAGATAAAATATATTCATGTGGGATTCTGTTAGATTCATTTTGATGCAAAATTTTTCAATATATAATTTCTATAATTTTTTATGAGGCATACTTAAAGATATTAAAGCTCAAGGTTTGATTTGAAAAACGTGTAAAAAGTAAAGTGGACAAACAAAAAGGAACAGATAAAATATTATATTTTGGCTTTTTAAGTCTTAAAATGGGTGTTTTAAGGCTTGAATTCGACAAGTATAAATGTTTTTGGTCGCACACGTGAAGGGGTCGCATACAAGTTTTTGTGATTAGTATGTTGGCATTTTTCTACAAGAAACCTACAACATTAATTCTTCTAGGAATTTTCTTAGAAACCCTATAAATGAGAAGGATAAGAAGGATTTTTTGTTATTCACTATACATACAAAAAAGAATACTATATTATAAATTAAGAACATTCTTCAGATTTATGACACAGTATCTTTTTTGTGTAAGATAATGACTTTTACAATTAAGTATTTTTAGATCGATCGTGATCTTAGATTTTTTTTATCCTATTCAAATTAAGGGTATAGAATGCTTTTTATTCTTCTCATTTTGAACACCCTTCTTATTGGATCCCTCCTATATATATATATATATATATATATATATATATATATATATATATATATATATATATATATATATATATATATATATATATATATATATATATATATATATATATATATATATATATATATATATATATATATATATATATATATATATATATACTACGAAACACGGACACGCCTGGCATGTGACGTGTCGCGTGTCCGACACGTGTCGGACACAGACACGCGACGGACACGCGAAAATCCGTGTCCGACACGCCAAATGAAGTGTCCAATTTTTTAATATTTTTTCGGACACGCGGACACGGCTAGGACACGCGACGGACACGTCAAGGGACACGTGTCTTTTTAAAAAAAAAAAATTGAAAAAACTGAAAAAAAAAGTAATAAACTCCTCTGACCTCTCACTTACTCTCATCTCAAATCTCACTTTCATTTACTGGACTCACGCATTCCATTTTTCCATTTCCCTCCCTCTCAAATCTCAATTCCCTCTCACTCCTCTAACCATAAAAATTCTACGGCTGCTCCTCCACCACGCCACCGCCACCGACGGCTTCACTGAGTGGTGCTGTGGTCTGCTCCTCCCTCAAATACTCGACGGCTACACAGCGCTTCCCTAAAAATCGATTTTTTTGATTTTGTTTCAGGTATTTTCAATCTTTATCCTAAATCCTAATATTAATCTTGTTCTAATCTTTAATCTTAGTGTTAATCTTAAATTTATAATCTTGTTGAGTTGTTGTTTTAACATTTATTTTTACTTTGATGGAATTTGATTACTGAAATTTGATTTAGGACTGTGATGGATTTAGGACTGTATTGTATTAACGTATTGTATTGTATTGGTCTATTAACGTATTGTATTGTATTGTATTGTGATGAATTTGATTTAGGACTGTGATGAATTTGATTACTGGAATCCTAATATTAACGTATTGTATGTTGTATTGTATTGTATTGTATTGTAAATTAAGATGTTACTGTGATGGATATTTGATTTCAATTTGATTACTGTGATGGACTGTGATGGAATTTGATTACTGGTATTGTATTGTATTGGTTGTGGTTGTTTATAAATTTTGATGGAATTACTGTGATGGAATTTGATTACTGGAATTTGATGGAATTTATAAATCTTTAATTTTGGCTGTTTATAAACCTATTTATTTGGTTTTCTTTGATTTGGTTTGTATGACTATTTTTAAATACTCCTGTTGTTTATTTGGTACTTATTTGAATGTTATGTGAGTTTTAAATTTTTAAAGTGTTTATTTACAAATATCAAATGAAAGATTGTAAAATTATTTTTAATTTGATATATTTATTATATTACCATTTACGTGTCCCCGTGTCCGCCATTTTTAAGTTGGCGTTTTCCCGTACCCGTGTCCGTGTCCGTGTCCGTTTTAGTGCAACCTAGTATGTATATATATATATATATATATATATATATATATATATATATATATATATATATATATATATATATATATATATATATATATATATATATATTGCGAACTATTAATTAATTATTGATGTAATTTAATTATAGATTATTTCAATTGCTAGTATTATAAAATAATAGAAATGGCAAATATAAAGATAATCGTAGGTTTGGACAATGAAGGATTTGTTTTCTAATAGATGTTGGATTGACAAAAGACTTATAGATGGGGCATATAATATAAAATTCATACAAAGGTAGAATTTTTTTTACTTTTTTAAGTAATAATAGTTCAAGATCAGATATTAGATATCTTTGTAAGAAGTGCAAAAATCGTGTTGTTACAAATATAGATGAAATAATAAGTATTTAATTATGAAAAGTTTTGTTGATAATTATAACAATAGGAGGTGTGACGAAACTTTGTTAAGGGAATCAAGTTTAGGGGTCATGGATGAACAAGTGCAATTCAATCCTTATCTATTAAACTCTGATTGAAACAAGTGTAGTTCAATCCCTTTCTTTTTGATTGTAATTTTTGAATTCTAAATTTTACGTAATTTATTTAGTTATTTTACATTAATTTATACAATTTGTAGGTACTTACGACATGTAAATTTAATGTCCAAAACAAGGTTATTGTTGAAGCGTCAATTTTCAATGTCTATCTGACCAAGAAAGCATTAAACTCTGTGTCTCATTTAGTAAAATGTACACTTGCCTAATAAATCAATCCCATCCTAAAATGTCATGAAAACAGATCCAGTCAGTAGTTGCAAATGAATTTCCTAACGTTTTTTCAAAACATACATACATTTTAAGTTCTCTCTTAGCCTTTGAATTATTAGTGATTTGACATAAATGACTAATAGTTTACGTTATTCAATGTTACAGTTGGACATCTTCATGTTGTTAATGGACAAACACTAAAGGATTTTTGTTACAATTCCACTTAAATGTTTAAAGAGCTACGATGTGTTATATCAACAACTATAAGTTTCGCACATCTGCTAATGCTTCTCAAAAAGCCACTAACAACAGTGGAGTGTACGAAGAATACGTCGAAGAGCATACATATGAGACTCTATGTGACTATCCATATAAAATATCAGGTCTAATGAAGGTAATATATTGCAGATTAGTAATAAGACTACGACTAGAAGATGGATCATCATATAAATGGGTGGAGGGTGCGCTAAGCTTGGTTTTGGTGTCTACGGGTATTGGAAAGGATTTTGTTAAATTAGGCTGGACTTATTGTGAATGCCAGCATATTAACGGGGGGACACAAGTGCACACACTTCATAAGCCAAGGAGATATATACCATCCCAAAACCATATGGCAATGAGAAGAAGGTTTCTAATAGCTTATAAAGCGTGCACACCATTTTCAATTTATCGATGTGGGATAACTCATCCCAACAGATTTACATAATAATATACCAACTCAAACAAGAATTTTAGAGGCATATTTAGACTGTGATTAGAATAAACCACTAGAGTATCTGGTAACAGAAATACCCAAGAAGTCACTTAACGGACCAAAATCCTTCATAACAACTTAAGAACTTAGCATCTAAACGATAGATTGTTGGAGAGATGTACTAAAAACAGTGAGAATGATGTCATCCACATATAAGAGAAGATAAGCGATGTAATAGCCACATTTATAAATGAACAAAGAGTTATCACAAGTGTTACGTACAAAAGCAACAGTAAATATGTAAGAAGCAAAATGATTATACCATGCACGGGGTGCTTGTTTAAGTCCATACAAAGACTTTATAGCTTGTATATTGGAAGGATGAAGAGGATCATGAGAACACATAGATTGATGCATGTAGACAATTTTATTAATATACTTATGAAGAAAGGCGTTTTTAACATCAAGTTGATGTATAGGCAAAGCTTTATATCTTTAAGCTGTTTAAGAGTAATTAATCTCATATGTCTGAGTGTACCCCTTGGCCACTAAGCGAGCTTTATATTTTTTAACTATTTCATTTGCTTGATATGTAATAGAAAACACCCATGTCCATCCCACCTTTTTCTTTCCCTTTGTAAAACTTATTTTTTCATGTTTTATTTTTCTACAATGCCATGTATTCAGCTTCTATAACTTTTCTCACTAACCTTCTACATAGGATGTCTGGATTGTTAAGCTTCAAATTTTAGATCATACCTTGTCTGTGAAACACCTATGGTGCTTCCAGGAGGTAACTCATGCATGTCTAGTATCTCAACATTGGATATTGGGTGAAGTTCAGAATTAACAGTTTCATGAGGTTTATGAATTACCTCTTGAGTTGTTGGATGCTCATCCGATGGGATTAGGGTAGGCTGAAGAGGAGATATTATGGTTTCAGTGACAATGTCGTTGATCTTACCTACTTGCTCTTTGGAGTCCAAATCCATCTCAATCGAGTATGTCAACCAGCTTAGCTCATCAATTAAAGTCTCTCTCTGAGGACGAAGTTAGGGTTAATAATAAGAAAATTAAAAAAAATCACAATCCTTAGTGGTATATATCTGGTTTTGGATGGGATCTAAGCAACAATAACCCTTTTGATCAAACCTATAATCAACAAAGACACATTTAACCACCCGAGGTTCTAACTTGTTTCTAGCCTGTTTTAGATAATGTGCATATACTACACAGCCAAAGACACAATGGGTAAGGAACATGTGAACTCAAGGTGTCAAGAAGAATAAGGTAATTTAGGTTTTTGTGGGAAGACGATTAGTCAAATAGGTAGCAGTAGCAATCGCCTCAGGTAGATTCTACTTAGCTACACTAAAAAATACAATTTTTGTTGTATTTTCATGGATGCCAAACATTTGGAAGCACAATAATTCAGCTCCCACTGTGTGGGAACTCTTGACATCAATGGCCCGTTTGGTTGATGGTAATGAAGTAATGGGAATGAAATGTTGTAATGACAATAGTAATGAAGGAATGGATATGAGAATTGGTAATGAAGATTCTTTTGTTTGGTGTGCATGACTAAAGAATGGTAATGGAAGATAATATTCTATTGATTGCATTTGGTTGTTAGTAATAAAAAATTTAATGACTCTTAGTTTCATTATTGTATATTTGTATCTAAAAACATTATTGTATCTAAATTATTCTATCTAATGATTCTTTTTTAATAATAATATTTTTTTTGGATAATTACATACATTACCTTTTTTTTCTTCATTATTTTTTTTCTTCAGCTCGAAACAACATTACCTTATTTTATTAGCACAGTAATACTTCATTACCATTACAGCCTAATACCAGGTTGTTTGATGGTAATAAAAATGGCCCTTTTTGGTAATTTCATTACCTTTTTTTATTACCATTCATTACCATTGAAGGCATCCAAACAACCAAATTTTTTATTACTTAATTTTATTACCATTACCGCCCTCTAATACCATGTACCAAACGGGCCGCAAAGGTAAGCCACTAAGCCCCGAGGTAGATTATTTGAGAACTACCTACTTGAAATATTGTATCGTAGAATTGAACAGTATAACCAACAAATAATCTAATAATATCTGGTGTAGCGTTGAATTTGCAGATTATTTTGTTGTGAAATTAGGAAGGATAGCAACTGCACATCAAGAGTCCAGCTCCACTTCATCAGAAGACAATTGAAGCAACAACAGTAACAATTGATTGAAGTACTATCAGTCTAGTAAAGTGTAAACATCAAACTTAGTTGTTTAAATCTTATATTATAAAATCCAAGGTTTCCTTCTCTTTCTGTGAGGTCATTATATACTGCTCGAGGACCTCTCATCAGGTGTAGGCTTACGCCTAAAACGATAGAAAAGCGTAAAGCAAAACTTTAATATCCAGCTAGAGCAAACACATACACATCAGTAAACAATGAACTTATAACAATTAGAATCATGGAACAAAAGGGATAGGCGATGACATAGCACAACAATAACAAATCTACTCATTTGTCTAAACACTTCTATTTACTCATGATTTCTCTTTCAAACTACTAACCCCTCGAAGTATATTCAAAAGTAGTGGATCTTTTCTTTATTCATGACATAGTGACACGGCCAAGGGCATTATCGGCCACCCGGTGCTTATGGCAAACTATGAGCTCATACCCCCTCCAGCTGACCCTCTTGGGTCCTACTTTCGGAAAAACTAACACACTGGAGTACCAATCCTGTGAAGAGACCACTATATTGGGGTTTGCAAGGCCCGCATGGTAACACCTCGGTCAAGGGGCAGTGTCGGCCACCCGTCGCCAAATGACAAAAGTATGCTCATACCCCCCTTACAGTGATCCTTTCGGATCTCACGTAGGAGACTACTAAATCAACTGGACATAATTCAGTTGAGTGACGCCAACTAATCATAATCAAGGCTCAATAACTAGGGAATCACTTTGATACCACACACAACCATAGTGCGTCCTCTACTATTTAGGAATTTGTTCTCATAGTCTCCTAATGCTTTCATTCGACTTTGAAACGATAGCATAGTTTCCTTTCTGGCGCTCTATAATTCTAATACGATGCATATAATCATGAAATATTGATAATAATTTGAAACGATGGATATGATAGTTATTTACTACGTGTACGTACCTGTAAGCGTCACTGCACAACAAAAATCACAATAATCACCCAATTAAGGTTTTACCGTCCTCTTATGAACTGGCAACTATACAAGTTTGGAGTAGAACTAATAAGCCTATTTGTCTCCACTTAAGAGCATCTAAAGGCTAGAACAAGCTATCATTCACCCATTCCAATTAATTTCCACTTATTGTAATGCATACTAAACCAATTCACATACTCAATTTATACTTAATCATAAGTTATAAAATTAACTCAATAACCCAATAGACTTCCACATTCACTAAACCAACAATCAAATAAGCTTTCACAACAACAAAGTGTATTTTATAACCATTTTTTCAAACCTGTGGGACTCGAGTAATGAAACCATATCACCATGTCATGTCATCAATTAATAACACTTGTACAACAACACTAATACTAATAACCTAAAATAATGTTGATGTTAGTGATAACTTCAAGTTGTGGTATAACTTACAACAACACATAAAATTACTCACAATGACGTATGACATGAAAAAAAACACTTCCTCTAATAATTAGCAACAATAATAACAACAAAATTTTCTTTGTACTTCCACAATGATAAAATTAAACTCTAATAGTTACCACCGTACCACAATTAACTAGCATTAATACTTGATAATATAAATAATAACTATCATCATTTTTATAATACAAGACAATTAACAATCACTTTTAGTGATTGATAATCTCAACTATTTGTGACTACTATTATCACCATTTACATTATAATCTCAAAGTCAAAGCTTGACCATTCAATCAATTAAAAAAAAATTCTTGACAACACGAAAGTAGCACAACTACCATCATCTTCACCCTTAATGCAAATCCTAACTCATCTATGCTCAATTCACCATTTATGTAATTCACCCATAACAATTTTAAAAAGATACAACAAGTATAAAATAATTTAACAAACAAACATGAATTTAACAAAACTTTATAATTAGAGACCATAATTTGTATGGGGAGTGCAGAAAAATGACTTATAAAGGTGAACTAAAAGGGTTTAAAAGACAATGGTGACACGGGAAGGGCGTCGTATGGTGGAGATAGAACGCAGCAGCTGCTGCTGCTGCCAGAGATGGGATGATGCAGCGGCTGGCGGAGGTTGAACGGAGCTGCTGCAGCAGCAGGGCGCGGTGGCAGGCTGGATTTGCTTGGCTGGTCGGTAATGGCGCAGCAGGCCAAGGCAGTGCACAAGAGAAAAAAAGGAGAAGAAAGAAAGAGGAAGAAGGAAAAGGGAAAGGGAAAGGGAGTTATTAGGAAATTAATATCAATTAATTTCCTGACTTATCGTTGTGATTATTGTGCAATATTGTCAGCATATTTCTAGGTTGTTATTTAGGAAAAGATATTTTGTAATTGATCTTCCATATATCTTGCTAATTAGTTGATTGTTTCCATTGTATTTTGTATATAAGGCTGATAGCCGTGTAAATCAATAAATGAAGAAATATCAAATTATTCACATTGATCATATTGATTTAACATGGTATCAAGAGCCTAGGTGTTTGATAATTTCTTATATGTATTATTCATTAATCACGTATAATTGAGAAAGAGTTATCACATAATTTTTTTCATATTTTTTTTTCTCTACAAATTCGTTATCATGCCTGGTGAGGAAGACAAATCTGTACCCAAGGTTGATTTAGTCTATCACTTGGGCTCAAGTGATGGTCCGGGAAATATCATCACTCCTATTCAGCTTCGTGGTGAGAACTACGATGAGTGGGTGAGGGCGATCAAGACCTCGTTGAAGGCCAAACGAAAGTTTGGTTTCGTTGATGGCTCGATTGTGAAGCCTACTGATGTCCAGAAACTAGAGGATTGGGAGGTCGTTCATTCAATGTTGGTCTCTTGGATTACCAATACTCTAGAACCGACTATTCGCTCTACGATTGGTGAATATGATGATGCTAACTTGCCATGGACAAACCTTAAAAAACGCTTTTGTGTTGTCAATGGCACAAGGATTTGTCAATTGAAGCTCTCTTTGGGCTTGTGTAACCAGGAGAAAAATGAACCTGGTACAACATATTTTGGTCCTTTGGCCAAAATTTGGGATGAACTCCACACATATATAACTAATCCGTCGTGTTCTTGTAGGAAATGTTCCTGTAATATTGTTTCCCAAGTGGAAAAATTGCGGGAAAATGACTACGTACATCATTTTTTGATTGGTTTGGATTACAAGTTTGCCTCTATCCGAGGTCAACTTCTTACTCAGGACCCTCTTCCGGGGGTGGACAAATCCTATCAGCAAATTATTCAGGCTGAGAGCCTTAGCTCGACTGATACAGTGGCCTCTAATCGAGACAGCGTCATGGCTTTCAAGGTACAATCTGACCCAAAACTTTCAAAGTTTACTTGTACCTACTGCAATCGTGAGGGGCATGTCAAAGCCTCTTGCTTTCAGCTTCATGGATACCCGGATTGGTGGGGTGATAGGCCTCGAGGAGGCCGTGGTAATGGTCGTGGTAGCACGTCTTCGGCTCGCGGAGGGGGGCGTGCAGCAGGTGCAGCAGGTCGTGGAAAGGGATCAACACCTCCTGCCCGTGCAAACAAGACAGGAGGGTCTGCTGCTCAAGGAACGCAAGGTGCTGCTCCTACTCAGGCTGATGGCTCAGCTCTTGCGGGGGTTTCCGCGGCTCAGGTTCAGCAACTCTTAAACCATCTTAATACTCTCAAGCCAAAACTCCATGGTAAGCAGGGTGTTGATTGGATAATCGACACAGGCGCGTCAAATCATGTAACATATGATGCGTCTCTTTTGATTAATGTGGTCCATGTGTCTCATTATCCGGTAGGTTTACCGGATGGCAAATATGTAAATGCTTCTTTGATGGGTTCGGTGGAATTGGAAGGAGGATTGATTATTAAAAATGTTCTCTATGTTTCAGAATTAAACTGCAATTTAATTTCTGCTTCAAAATTATGTGATGAATCAAATTGTACTATGCAATTCACTAAAAAATTGTGTGTTATACAGGACCTAGCGACGAGGAAGGTGATTAGAGCGGGTGATCGGGTGGAAGGACCTTATTATTTGCGCGGTGTTCCAAGGGTGAAAGCTTTGAAGATTAATCGAAGTCGTTCTACAGAGTTATGGCATCAACGGTTGGGACATCCGTTGGGAAGAGTTCTACAACATCTTCCGTTTGTGAGTGGTTCTGCGAGAGACATTAAAAATAAATCCTGTGATGTTTGTCCTTGTGCTAAACAGCATAGGAATAGTTTTCCAATTAGCAATAGTAAAGCTAGTTGTTTATTTGAATTGGTTCATGTTGATTTATGGGGCCTTACAGGACACCCTCTTTGTGTGGATCTCGTTATTTTTTGACCATTGTCGATGATTTTTCTAGAAGTGTGTGGACGTATTTGTTAAGCAATAAACCGGAAGTTGAATACTTGTTTCTTTCTTTTATTGCTTTGATTAAACGTCAGTTTTCTTGTGACATTAAAAGAGTCAGGAGTGATAATGGAACAGAGTTTAATAATTTGAATGATTATTTTGTGGCTAATGGAATAATATTTGAGTCCTCGTGTGTCGGTACCCCCCAACAAAATGGGCGAGTTGAGAGAAAACACCAACACATATTGAATGTAGCCAGAGCTTTAAGATTTCAGGCAAATTTGCCGCTTCAATTTTGGGGGGCATGTGTTCAAGCCGCTTGTCATTTGATTAACCGTACTCCTTCTAGATTGCTTAAACACAAAACTCCTTTTGAAATTTTCTTCAATAAATCCCCCTCTTATGACCACATCAAAGTTTTCGGATGCCTGTGTTATGCTCATGATCAATGGGGAAAAGGGGATAAATTTGCAAGTCGTAGTAGGAAATGTGTTTTCTTGGGATATCCTTTTGGAAAAAAAAGGGTGGAAAGTTTTTGATGTAGAAACTAAACAACTATTTGTGTCTCGTGATGTGCAATTCTTTGAGCATGAATATCCTTTCATAAATGGTAGTATTGTGACATATAATCCAACTCCGGCTTTGTTTATAGGGGATTGTGTGTTAAGTGATGATGAAGATGAGTGTTATGAGGGTGGACCACGAGTCAGGGGAGCTATTGATGAGGATCAGCAGCCTGCAATGCATGATAATACAGGCTGCTGTGATGGTACCTGTGACACGAGGGAGCCTGCCCAGCCTACTGTCTATCTAGTGGGCGCTGATGGCGAGAAGGCTGTTGTAACACAGCCTGTGGTGAGTGAACCGCAGCTTATTGATGAGCGGGGTGTGGTGCAGCAGCGTGTGGAGCAAGGAGGGAGTGTGGTGCGCGAGCAAGGTGATGCTATGGGAAAGGGAATGCGTACTAAGTATGCCAATGTGAAATATCGTGACTTTGTAACCACTGTACGAAATAATAAAAGTCCATCTCCGCCTCCGGTTATTCCCGTGACAACATTTCCCTCAGGTATGGTCTTTACATTAACACATTTCGTTGATTCTCACAATTTTTCTCAAAAACATAGAAACTATATTGCAGCTATTTCAGCAGGGAATGAGCCAAACAATTTCAAAGAAGCTATGCGGTACGAGGGGTGAAGAAAGACAATGGCAGATGAAATTAAGGCTCTAGAGGAATAGGGTACTTGGGAACATGTTGACTTGCCTCCTGGCAAAAAGGCCCTCGGAAGCAAATGGGTATATAAAGAGAAGTATGACGAGCATGGACACTTGCAAAGATTGAAAGCTCGATTGGTCATTTTTGGTCATCATCAGATTGAAGGCTTGGATTACAATGAGACATTCGCTCTGGTAGCTAAAATGGTAAATGTTCGTACTTTTCTAGTAGTAGCAGCAGTGAAGAACTGAGAGGTTCATCAGATGGACGTGCATAATGCCTTTCTCCATGGAGATCTTGAAGAGGAAGTATATATGAAAATTCCTCCTGGTTTAGAAAATATAAATTCTGGAAAAGTTTGCAGAATGAAAAAGTCCCTGTATGGTTTGAAACAGGCTCCCCGATGTTGGTTTGCCAAGCTCGCAGCAACTTTGAAAAATTATGACTTTAAACAGTCATATTCCGATTATTCACTATTTACTTTGTCGAAAGGTAAAACACAGTTAAATGTGCTGGTATATGTGGATGACTTGATTGTTGTAGGTAATGATAAATCTGCTATGCTCAATTTTAAAAAATATCTGGGGAACTGTTTCAAGATGAAAGACTTGGGTCTTTTGAAATATTTTTTGGGTTTGGAGGTAGCTCGTAGCAAACAGTGATTTTTTTATTTGTCAAAACAAATATGCCATGGACATCATTACAGAAACATGTATGATTGATTTCAAGCCTGCAGATTTCCCACTGGAGCAACATCACAACGTAGCTCTGGCGAGAGGAGATGTGTTGCGAGATGTAGAAAAGTATCGTCGACTAATTGGTCGTTTGATATATTTGTCTGTTACTAGGCCTGACTTGGCATACTCGATCCACATACTATCTCAGTTCATGCAGGCTCCACGAGTGGAACATTGGGAAGCTGCATTGCGTGTTGTTCGGTATTTGAAGAAAAACCCAGGACAAGGTATATTGTTGAGATCGGATAGTGCATTGCAGCTTGAAGGTTGGTACGACTCAGATTGGGCTAGTTGTCCTATTTCCAGATGATCATTAAGTGGTTGGTTTATTCTACTTGGTTTGTCTTCTGTCTCATGGAAAACTAAGAAATAGCATACGGTTTCTCGTTCCTCTGCTGAAGCAGAATATCGTTCGATGGCTGCTTTGACTTGTGAGTTGAAGTGGTTGAAACAACTTTTAGGGGATTTGGGTGTTGAACACAAGAGTGGAATGCATCTTTATTGTGATAGTCAGTCTGCGTTATACATTGCTCAAAATCCAGTGTTTCATGAGAGAACGAAACACATTGAGGCAGATTGTCACTTTATTCGGGACTCGATTACAGATGGTACTATTCAACCTTCATATGTGTCGACTACGGTACAAATAGCTGATATATTCTCTAAGGCCTTGGGAAGAGACAAGTTTGAAATTTTACTTCGCAAGTTGGGCATTTGTAACCCGTATGCTCCAACTTGAGGGGGGGGGTATTAGGAAATTAATATCAATTAATTTCCTGATTTATTGTTGTGATTATTGTGCAATATTGTCAGCATATTTCTAGGTTGTTATTTAGGAAAAGATATTTTGTAATTGATCTTCCATATATCTTGCTAATTAGTTGATTGTTTCCATTGTTTCAATCAATTAAAAAAAAATGCTTGACAACCCGAAAATAGCACAACTACCATCATCTTCACCCTTAATGCAAATCCTAACTCATCTATGCTCAATTAACCATTTATGTAATTCACCCATAACAATTTTAAAAAGATACAACAAGTATAAAATAATTTAACAAAGACAAACATAAATTTAACAAAACTTTATAATTAGAGACCATAATTTGTATGGAGAGTGCAGAAAAATGACTTATAAAGGTGAACTAAAAGGGTTTAAAAGACAATGGTGACACGGCAAGGGCGCGGTATGGTGAAGATAGAACGCAGCAGCAGCTGCTGCTAGAGATGGGATGATGCAGCGGCTGGCGGAGGTTGAATGGAGCTGCTGCAACAGCAGGGCGCGGTGGAAGGCTGGATTTGCTTGGGTGGTCGGTAATGGCGCAGCAGGCCAAGGCAGTTCACATGAGAAAAAAAGGAGAAGAAAGAAAGAGGAAGAAGGAAAAGGGAAAGGGAAAGGGAGTGTGCGGCTCTTTCAAGTGTAACGCAAGGAGTAATCTCACCTAAAATAAAGGCAAAATTATAAGAAACTACCTAATCTATTTATATGCCCTTTTTAAAAAACTACCTTATCTAAATTTTTTTTTGCAAAAAATTACATAATATAATACAAATGTTTGCAAATGACTACTTATTAATGATTATCGTTTTTTGACTGCTACCTTAACCCTTTGACCAGCACGTGAGTGTCACGTGACTAATTAAAACACTCCTTCTTCTTCAATAACGTTCAATTTTTAGAAACTTTCATCTTGAAACTCATCAATCTCCCATCAAAACATCCTTATTCCTCTTTCTCCTTGATTTCTGTAATTAAATCCTTCAAAGAACCCTATTTTTTCGAACAATCATTCCGCAATTAATTAGTAATGTATTCTCCTTCTTCAATAGCAAATCCGAAGCCTGAAAAATGTGGGTGTGGAGTTCCCTTTGCAAGGAGAGTTTCATAGACCAAGGAAAATCCTGGAAGAAGGTTTAAGTCTTGCGTTTTTTTATAATCCTGATACAAATTGGAGGGGATGTAAAAAGTTTAAATGGATTGATGAACCTGAAATCAAATGTCAAGCTTTGTATTAGGGTTTTTCTTTTGTTTTTTATTGGTGATGGTTGTACTAGTCAAGGCTATTAAATGAAGTTTATGACCTATTTAAGAATTTGTATTAATGATTTGGGTATGCAATGGAATGATGATTTCTTTTGTAACAAGATTATGATGAATGAAAAGGGTTTTTATTTTGTCTATTTGATTTCTTTTTTGGTATTGCTTGCTGCATCTATAATAACATACAATGATGTTTGCTGCTTGTTGTGTATGTGATGTTGTGTATGTGATGTTGTGTATATGATGCTGTGTATGTGATGCTTGATGTGTACATTCATTGTTGTGTATGTGATGCTTTCTGCACTAATCAACTACAATATACTCAAAACTAATCAGGACTCTCTTAACATCAGTATACTCAAATTTGATCAAAACTGATTCAATGAACTTGAACATGCACAGCAGTATCATCAACACTGATTTTCAATGATACACATTGATTCAATGAACTTGAACACACTGTTTGCTTTCTGTTTGCTGTTTAATGCAATAATGTCGTGTAATGTATAATGTTGTTTGCTGTGTAATGTATAATGCACAACAGTAGCATACAACAATGAAGATTTACATACACAACACTAATCAAGATGTACATATTGCTTGCATACAACACATCTCCTTTTTTATAGTGACCTATGTTACCACAATTACCACATCTCCTTTGCTTGAATTCTCTAAAAGCACATGCAGGCTTCTTCCCTCCTTTTCCTTCATCAGCTTCTTTCTTTCTTTTCCTCTTGTTTGGCCTTCTAGGCATCTTTTGTGTCCTGGCATACCATGAAACTTTGGACCATAAGTCTTTGCATACGTTTCTACATGATACGCCTCGTAGACAAATTGGTTGGCATATAATTTCTAAGAACAATACAAGCCATTGCATGTTTACAAGGGATCCCAATAAGTTTCCAGCTTCCACAATGGCAAGTCTTATTGGTCAAGTTGACAACGTAAGACTCGTCATCATCATCCACCTCAAACTCAAACACATCCACTGGGATTACCCTTAAACCGTATATATCTTTTGCATTTTTTTCAATCATTTTGCTGGTAGATGACGTTAACACACCTTCAAAGTTACTCAGCCCTTCCCTTTTAGCTGCACTTCTTTGCAACACATATCTCCTAATTCATTCCATTAGAGAAATTATAGGCTTCCCCTTGCTTCTATTAACACGTTATTGAATGTCTCAGAACAGTTGATTAACAACATTCCAGATTTATTCCTACTAGAAAAAGCATGTCCAGACCAATGTTTTATAGGAATAGCAGCTAGATATTCATATGCTTCAACAAAAATTTTCTTAATATCATTCATTTCTCTATCAAAATGAAACTTTGAAAATAAATTGTTACTAATTAGTTGGACTTTATCTCAAATATTTATATGCATAGTTGATTCCATACCTTGTTGTAAGCTCTTGCTGCTCTCCAAAAGTGTTGTTTGAACAACTCTCCAGGGAACTTGATCTTGAAGTTTTCCCATATATGCCTGCAACAGAACCTAAATTCAGCTTCAGGAATCACTGAGCTAAAAGCTTCAACCAAACCCTACATTATCCATAAATTAGTATTATCATTATAGCATTAGTTATACTTAAAACAGAATATGTGTTAACAAGTATTTACATTCATACCTTTTTCCTGTCGCTCATGAAGGTGAAAGCATCACCTCCTGCTTGTACCCGACTGCTAGATGCAGTAACTGATCTAAGATCTTCTACAAGGAGATTTAGAAACCAAGTTCAAGTTTCCACATTTTCTGTTTCAACAACAGCCCAGGTAATGGGGAAGATGTTATTGTTCCCATCTTTACCTACAGCACTCAACAAAATCCCAGGGAATTTTCCCGTCAAATGTGCCCCACCAACACCTATAATAGGCCTACAGCCAGCAACAAAACCCTCCTTACATGCTAGCAAGCATATATACATCCTTTGGAACAAAGGTGGAGGTTTTTCTATTCCAATGCATTTGACGATTGCAGCGCTTCCTGGATTAAACCTCCTTACTGCCTCCGCATAATCCCACACCCTGCTATACTCTTCACTAGCATCACCAAATATCATTTTTAGAGCAATTCTTTTTGCCATATAACACTTAGAATACTTCACTTCACAACCTAACTCCATATTAACTCGTTTCTCAAATGCCTTTAGTTCCCAAGTTGGATTTTCCCTCCAATCCTCTATGTATTTCTCAGTTAAATACAAAGCAGTGACTTTATTATTTTGGTGTTGGTGACCACAAGTGTGCTTGGAAAAATAACTCCTTATTTGAAGTGTCTCCTCATCTTTCAACTTTACAACATGAACCTTAAAATAACACTTCTTCTCCTTCCCACAAACACACTTCACAATTCTTGCGTTCGATTTACTACAATTGCATCTATTATAGCAATACACACAGATCCTACTGCCACCATTATGCATGTAATAATAATTGTAACCACATTCAATAACATGGTACCTTAGTGCTTTTCTAAACACATATGTTGATGGAAATTTAAGTCCTAAAGATAAATTGATCTTACCCTTGAAATCAACCTCGGGATTGAATGTAGGATAACTATGTATACCTTCCTCATCATCATTCAATGCACCCAAATCATCATCATCAGACTCCAGTTCATCCCCTTCTCCATTATAGTATATGTCTCTATTGTTTTCTTCATCAATCTCCTTATCTACTACCAATCTGATTTCATCATCACCTATAAACACATAATCAAGACTATAAACTACATTTTCTGCAAACAAATCAGCATCATCCTCAAATTCATCCTTATCACCACTACTATAATCTTCATCACTACTATCATCTAAATCAGAATCTTCCTCCTCTATGTGGGCTCTCTCGTTTACTGTGAGGTTTAGGGTGGAAATAGCAGTTGAGTTTTCTGTTTTAGATCTAGGGTTAGCACTTAAAGATTCTTTAAAACCCATATCTGTGACTGGTGGTCCCTTTTCCCCAACATCAACATCTAAATTTGCTCTTTCCAACTCATCCACAATCTTATTTGCCACATCAGCTCTTTCAATTCCCACCTCATCTACCCTAACAGTCCCTACATTACCCACCTCAATAGCCAACTCAGACCTTCTTTTTCAATTTAATAGCCTTTTTTTATTTTCAATTTCTTCATCTTATTGATCTAGCTAATTTTATGAACCCTAACAAATTATTCAGACACAACAACAATCAATTCACAAAGTGCAAGATAAAAAACAACAAATTCAAAAAAAAAACGCAGCAATTAGATTGAAAATGCTAAAACAAAAAAAAATGTAGATTAACCCTAAAATAAAAGAATGAACTAGAAAACTATAATTGAGAAGTAGTACGTACCAGTATAGGTTAGATCTTTCAATGAGAGGAAGTAAAGAGGAGGAGGGGAGAGAAAGTAAAGATGAAAGAGTTGTCTTTGATTTTTCCTGTTTTGATTTCTGAAAATCGAACGTAATTGAAGAAGAATGAGTGTTTTAATTAGTCACGTGACACTCATGTGCTGGTCAAAGGGTTAAGGTAACAGTCAACAAACGATAATCGTTAACAGGTAGTCATTTGCAAATATTTGTGTTATATAAGGTAGTTTTTTGCAAAAAAATTTAGATTATGTAGTTTTTTAAAAAAGAGCATATAAATTAGGTAGTTTCTTATAATTTTGCCTAAAATAAAACCCTAATCAAGGAAACTCACATTTCTTTTGTTCATATATATATTATTATTATTATTATTATTTCTTTTTTTTATACGATTATATTAATTTTAATTCGAAACTCTTTATTTTAGTAGTCGTAACTCTATTTTTAATATAAATATAAGTTAACATCTAAATTCGTATATGGAAGTAATATACTAAAATTAACTAGAAAATAATTTAATGTAATTACAAAATCTCTAAAGTTATTATAATTTTAATTAATTACGTCATTAAAATCTCGGGGTGTTACATAGTAGTAACAAAGTAGAGGAAAATTAATACCCTTTGTTGATGCGTGTTTCTTCATATGAATAGAAGAGATTTAAACCAAAACCAAAAGTAAATAAAAAAATCGACAATTCTCAAACAATTATACAAAACTAGTTGAACAAGAGAGGAGAAGGAAGAAAACTTACCAAACCCTAATTTTTGAACTATATATATTAGGAGCACAATTAACAAATCAATGGATGTTGACTATTCAACAAGAATCACAACTAAAAAAAGAGAAGGTGAGCGAGAAAGGAGCACAGTTTTTAGAGGAATGAAAATTCTCTAATGCTTTGTTTGGGAATGGACATCTGATTTGCAAATCCTAAATTGCCTCAATTTACTTGTTTGGGAGGTCATAAAATTCAATTCTAGAATTTGGCCTAATTCCAATCTAATTCCAATACTCTTTAAAATAGTCCATGGTAAAATGACAGCCCATGACCTATCATTTCAAATCCAATCTACCTCTCCCACTTTCAGAAACCTTATTTTCATCTTTCACTTTCTCACTCTCTCTTTAATTGTTGTGTTCTCCCAATTCCAATTCAATTTGCCTCGATCCACCATTGTTGCTGGTGTTCATTGCTCCAAAGCTTTTCGTCCTTGCTTTTCATGTATGCTTCATCTCTTACTTTCTATTTCTCTATCGAGCTTGGTACCGATAGCACCAATGTAGGAGATTAGTTGTTGCTGTTTTTATACTTTTTTTGTCATTGTTGCTGAGAATCGAAAATTAAAAACAATCTTTTGTGGGCTTTTCGCTGTTAGTCTGAATTCTATTGTTTCTTGCTGATTGTGGGTTTAACGCAGCTTGTTTAATTTTTTTTTTAGATTATAAATTTTAGTTTTGTTCTAAGTTGCTTAGTTGTGTATTTTGTTTGTTTTTTTTGCTCCATTAGGGTTTTTGATAATTGTTTGAGATCATGTTGGAGCTAGAAAGTGGTGCATATTAGTTTAGAGATCTAGAGGTGCTAATTAGTTTTGTATTTTTTATCCTAATAATTGATGATATTTTAGTTTGATTATGAGTATAATTATTATCCATCCCAAATTATTTGGTTATAATTATAGCTAATTATCTCTTGTTTTCATCATATCCAAAAAATCACTATGTTGCTTGTGTTAAAACTCAAGAGATTAACTCAATCAAAAACTTAAACTGATGGTTAAAGTCCTATATTATTCCACTTAAATTTGAGTGTTTGTTGAAACTCAAACACGTGATCTTTTTGTGACATTGGCTTTTAATATCACGCTAATAGACCAAATCAACCAAAAACTTTAACTGATGCTGAAATCTCATAATATGTTATATACACTAACACTTTTTTAACCATTTCATTTGCTTAAGTTTTAGAAATTTAAGAAAAATAAATTATAATATATAATTTAATTATATTCTATTATTTTTATAGTTTATATGTAGTTAATTTTTAATTTTTAAAGTACAATTTAACAATTAGTGGAAGTTAAAGTATGAATCACAATATGGAAAAGAACGAGGAGGAAGAAAAAAGTAGATTCTTAAATGGCTAAACTATATAGCAGCCAAAATAGAACTACTACTATACTTTACATGCTTACACAAAGGGTACATATGTAGAGGGAAGTTGTTGATTCACATTGCTGAAAATGGACATTTGTATGAGCTGGATTGTGATGATTTGACTATTGTAACGTTGTTAGATTAAGGTCTAATTTAATAATTTCAATCATGATTATTGGGCGTTCGTAGTATTTAATGATTTCTGGGTTTTTTTTTTTTTGAAAAATAAATTGTGTACTGTCGAATTTGAAAGTTTCGTCATTCTATGAACTTTATTTTCTCATCACTTCATTTTTGAATCTTGTCCCTCTTCTATTTACATTATTAAGGGGTTAAAAGTTAAATCATATACTTCTACTAGAAGTTTCAAAGATTATTAATGTTAATAATAATTTATACAATTTGTAAGTACATATTAATTGCAAAATACTACCATGTATCCTAAGTGACAAATATTTTTTTTTATGGGAAGACAAAAAATGCATGATCAACTTAGTATTCAAGAATCCAGAAAACATGCAAGGGAGAATGTGGATAAAGATAAGAAAGTTGTTATGGCGGTTGTAGGTTTTTTTCATGATTATTGTTGTGGCTTGGTTTGATTTGAGGTATGGAGTAAAGGAAATAACATAAAATCAACAAGAACGTACGAATACACGAACAATTTGGATGGACACATTGATGAATGATAGAATATGTAAGGAGCAATTACGTCTAGACAAACGTTGTTTTGATAAATTGTGCAATATTTTACAATCCAAGGGTGGTTTAGTGACTACAAGATATGTTACAGTGAAAGAAATTGTTGCAATATTTCTTCATGTTCTTGCACATGATTTGAAAAATAGAACAATACAAGCAACCTTTGCTCATTCTGGAGAGACTATTAGTCGACAATTTCACGTAGTCCTTAAAGCACTACTCAAGCTTGGAAAGTATTATATAAAACCATGTAATAACCAGAGCAATTACACAAAGGATACAAAGTGAAATAGGTTTAAGGTAAGTTATAGTATTAAAAATAAATCGATGTCTTTACTTTCTTAGGAGGTTTGATTTGTAGTATTAATTAGCATAAACCATATTAGGGCATTGTTGGAGCTCTCGATGGGACTCATATTAAAATGACTGTGCCTATTGAAGATCGAGCTCGCTACTGAGATAGAAAGGGGGACATTAGCACCAATGTTTTAGCTGCATGTGATTCAAATCTTCGTTTTACTCACGTTTTGCCTGGTTGGGAAGGTTCTGCTTTGAATCCACGCATTCTTCGTGATGCTCTTTAAAGGCCTAATGGTTTGAAGATTCCTAGAAGTAAGACTTTATATGTGTAACAACAATCGAATAATTTACACCATATATAAAATGAAATGCTAATATATGTATAATAATTATATAATGCAGATAAGTATTTTCTCATGGATTTGGGATTTGCTAACACTGAAGGTTTTCTAGCTCCTTATAGAGGCACGAGGTACCATTTGAATTTGTGGAGAGGCACCACTCCAACAAATTAAAAAGAGCTTTTTAATTTACGACATATTTCAGCTCAAAACATAGTTGAAAGGGCTTTTGGGTTATTGAAAAAGCAATGGAGTATACTCAGAGACCCAAGTTTTTTTTGAGAAAAAGACTCAAATTAGAATTATAAACGCTTGTTTTATTCTTCATAACTTTTTGAGGGATGAAATTATGGATGAAACAAGTCTTATTGGTAGATGAAGATTTACTAAATATAGAGATAATTGATGAAGAAGATGTAGAAGATGATAACATTTTTAGTACGCAATCAAGTAATGAGTGGAAAGCGTTTAGAGATAATCTTGCTCAAAAGATGTTCGAAGAATATCAACAGCGAAGGACACATGTTACTTGAGATTTTTGTTAGGACATGTTTATCCTCAATGTCTTTAATGCTTGTAGATATTAAGCTAGATTGGAAGTCTTATTACTTTCTTAAGTATTATTTGAAAGAACAATTTAATTATATATTGTCATTTGCACTAAAGCCTTTAAAGTAGGTTGTTTTTTTGGGTACATGAAGACTTGTTTAAAATCATATGGCTTCATTATTTGCACTACTACTCGTAATTGTTCATATGTAATTGTTTCACTACATATTCTGTAATTTGTCTTTATATTATTGAGGACATGCTTGTTAGTGTTGATTGCCTTTGCTGAGACATACTTTTAGCATTCATCATGAAGAGTTCCGGAAAAGAGCCAATGGTACCACAAAAACAACCAAAACAATCTTATCTTACTTGGAACCAACAAATGGATGCTAGTAATGTTCTTAATTAGTTTCAATTTCATATTATCATTTATTAAAATTATCCACCTTATTTTCAGTCTTTGCTTGTCTTTGCCCTTTGTATTATTTTCGGCCCTTGGTTTTTATATTATTTTCAGTGCTTGTGATACTTTTAATAGTAAATAAATAGAAGTATAAATAACTTGTATTTTTGATCTTTATAATATTTATCTAGTAATTTTTTTAAATAGGTCAATCCCGTGGTAGAAATAAGAATATTGATTATTGGGATAAAATATGCACACTATTTGCCATGGATAGAGCTACGGGTCAAGAAGTTGAGCAACATGAAAAATCTGTGGCAGTTATGGAGAAAGAAAATGAAACTTGCAGTGCATCTGAGGCAAACTCTGCATCATCTAACAAGAGTTCAAAGAAAGATTCTATCATGGATGCTATTTCTAGATTTACAGAGTCGTTTGAAAACTATTTACAATCAAACAAACTTCCACCTATCATGAAGGCAACAAAACTGTTTTTGAAGGATACAGAAGAGTTTGTTATGTTAAAGGGACTACCAGAAAATGAGAAATCAGACTGGCTGTTACTATGTCTTAACTCTTGAGTAGTTTTTTTTTCAGATTTTATTTTTGTTTATATGGACAGTTTGGATGTGTTTAGAGTAGTATTGACTATATTTTTCCAAAAAAGATTTTGAACCATTATGTTTGATTAAATGTTACTATTGAATTCAGGAATTGTAATTCTTCATTTTTGCCAAAAAATATTAGAATTTGAAACTTAGAAATTGAAAATCTCATTGATTCCAAACAAATTTTAAGATTTGTAATTAGGGAATTGTAAATTCTAAGATCTTCCAAACAATAAATTTGAAATTGAAATTCCAAATTTAGAAATTCAAAATGGAATTCTAAGTTTTCAATACAATTCTTAATTCCCAAACGCTACCTAATTTCATTTCCATCAGAATACTAAATTTTTGGCAATAAAATAGGCGCCTCATTATTTGTATCGTTTTTTCTTACTAACGATACAAATGATCCTTATTTGTATCGTTTGTTTAAACAAACGATACAAATAATACTTATTTGTATTTTTTTGTTTAATTCAAAGATATAAATAAAGCTTATTTGTATCTTTTGTTAGATTAAAAGATACAAATTGTATTATTTGTATCTTTTATTTCAATTAAAGATACAAATAAAGAGTTACTAATGAGACTTTTTCTACTAGTGTCAATAAGAGTTTTGTTTATCCTACAAAGCTTGTTGAATAAATTGGTTAGACAAGCTACACCAATCGTTCTTAGGCATTTACATACTTTAATAGGTATATCGTTTGGCCTAACTACTTTTCTTAGCTTTATTTTCTTCAAGGCCCACCCTACCTTTGTTTTTTGTATTCTTCACATGAATTCTTTATTTTCATATCCCTAATTTTTATATGAGACAATCTCATTGTCAGACATGTCTCATATGTGAGTTGAGTAATCCAACTATTATAAATTATTAGCATATAAACTTCTTGTTTAAAAGTCGTCTTATAGATTGATGATCTCGAATAAGAGTAACTCTTTTTATATAGAAAGTAATTGTTGTATGTCTACAACATTTCCTTGTTCTCCATTAAATTAATCCCTCCATCAATCTTTGATATTCTCATCTTGAGCTAAATTGTTGTTATCCTTATGCTTAATACACTTTTAAATTTAATGATGAGGAAAAAAATTGATGTACTTCAACCAAAGCTACCCAAAATTGACCCGACAAAAACCAACATGACCGATCGTATTGAAACAGATATGAGATAATTTTTCCTTCAAGTGGTGCGAATCAAAATGGAATGAAACCTGTTTGCGTATAGATCTATTTATTGATGTAGAAGTGTTCAAAACAAACTCGATGATCCAAAATTTATCCAACCCTGCAACTGAACCTTGTTTGACGAAACTTCAAAGATGATATACAATTATATAAAAATCAACTCGATAACCTGAATAAACACCTCTATATCAATGACAGCTTGAGAATTGAAAACTGTAAAAATTATAGCAATAGGAAAAAGAAGATAGTATTTATAGTACATGGGATATTTTACTTTTATACCTGCAAAATGAAATACCATAAATTTTAAAATACCCAAAAATGAATAAGTGGATAGCCTTCTGCTGTGGACAAACATTTCATAATCACCATTCCAAAAAGAATTAAAGAACATAACATATCCCTAATTTCTTTTCATTGTCCTACCATTAGAGGGTGTAAGGATAAAGAAGGTAGAAGATACACATCTTAGAATAATTACATAGGGGAGAGGGGGTTTGTAGAATCATTCGGCACAACCGCGTAAATAAACATATATAGGCAAGATGATGAAAAAGCAGGGGGTAAAGAGAATTGCAAGGACACAAGATTCGATTAGGCACACGAATTCAAGTGATGATGCAAACTAGGCTCCTGCGGGAACTTGATCCAACTCACCCAAGTTCTTAGCATGCTTCGGCCTCCACTCGGTTCTTCCCCTGACAACCTCAGCCCCTTCCTCATTTCGGAGAAGGTGTAGGCACTCGACATTCCAATAATCTTGGAGCCCCCCAACATTAGTTCCTGTCACTGCGGTAAGGGACTGCAGCACGTTGTCCCTTCCACACTCCCTCCTGTATTCCAAAGTCATGCTTGAGAGCTCATGGCTCTCCAGTAATGATTGTGGAGCACTCTGCAGGCCGACACACGTTTTTCATTAATAAATGCCACATTTCTTTATAAAACAGATTAAAATAGAATGGCCTGCTTTGTAAATAAAACAAACTCAATGGGACGGAAGGAGTAACTAAAACCAAGGTCTGTAGGCAACACTGTTAGAAATGGCATAACTCTATGATTCTGATACTTTTAATTACAAATCTAAGACTGAAACAAATGTTAAAAAATTGTAGCATCACCCAACATTCCAACTGTATATCTTCATTCCCAAAAAGGGAAACAGACAGGATTTGGGTTTTCAAGAATTTGTTTTTACCCATTTTTAGGAGGCACTACTTCTCATAATTTGTGGACGAAAATAATTCCAGAAAAAATTGTACAAGTTTTAGAAGCTGGAATGAAGTGATAGAAACACATAACTTGTTCCTGGACGCATCTCCATTATATTGTTCGGGACACCGTTAACATAATTTTTTTTATTTTTAACGTACGTGCCATGGTAACTACTGATAATTCTCTGCTAAAGAGGCGTAAACCAAGGTATGATATTTGTACGGGTGTGGGAGTCTTTGCTTTGTGATTGCTCTGGTAGGAGTGATGAGAGACATTGGCTCAGTCTAATAATTCATGAAATCAAGCTGAAAATTTGCCGATGATGGCTTAACCAACTTAAAATTTCCTATTGGTCGATAAATAAACATGGAAAACTAATTAGTTATGACTTAAACAACACAAGTGAAACAAGCAATTGAAAGACGTTAGAAAGTAAGAATAGATTGGGGGTGTAAAGTATAGATGGAAGACAGGTGAATAGATGACAAAAATGATTTTTAAGAAACTTGCACAAAGTACTGATAAGTGATGCAATCGATCAAGCACAAAACACATCAAGTTGTGGATAAAGAATCATCACCTCAAGAATCCAGCCAATGTACTTGACATTGTTGACATGCTGATTGACATCCAGATCATTCCATCTCGGCTGCAGATAGCGAGTTTTGTATCAGAGAAAATAGTAAATAGTGATCAGAGAAGCATCATTTCATTCTGGAAATAATCATAAATTGGTGAGTTCACCGTTCAATGACCATCCTCATAAAGCAATATCTAACCAAAAAAAGGTAACTTACAGTGAGATTAGTACGGATGTGTTCAGCAGTGTTGTCGTCAAGTTTGGGAAGCTTCCTCTCGTCCTCATCAAAAACAGAAGGCGTATCCACAAAGTACGGACCTATTTCTGCACGCACTTCATCAGGCATTTTTGACAGCCTCCTTGTCTGTTTATTCATCATCACCCACACGCTGCAAATTCATGACATATTTATTAGCATACAGCACAATTTCGTAAGTTGAAAACTAGAGAAAATCTTAAACTAGACAGTACTATTACTACTCCATAACTAGGTATCTCCTCCAATCATCATCTCCAGAAGTATGTAATTCAAGAAGCTCATAAACTACGTGAACAAGGTATAGCAAATGAAAACATAAGAACAAAAAAATGGGAAAAAGTATTGCAAACCTTGAGGCTCGTGTGAGAATTTCACCAGTATTACAGTCTCGAATTAGCCAGTCACGACACATACCATTCTTCCCAGATGATCTAACCCAAGTGTCTACTTGAACAACATCCCCCCTGCAGAAAAGGGAACAGGTAACCACAAATTCCATAATTTCTGATCAAATTCACTTCCTGATACAGTATTGTAGACATGATGCTTTCCAGCAATTGATACATGAACATCATTTAATGGTTTGCATGATCACATCAACATTACACTAAAAGCAAGGAAATACCCCAACAGCTCAGTAGACACACAAATATGCACATAAGCAAAGCACTTACAAGTCAATTAGCACAAAACATATAAGCCAACATCAAAAGCAACTTTAAAAAAAAAAAAGGAATCTTCTGCATAAATGTATTGATTGGTATAAAGAGATCTATATATTCAAGGATCATCAGAAAATTAGGCATAAATTCTGATTAGACAATTATTGCCTAGTCTGTCGAGCCCGTTTTCCACACACCTAACACAAACAAAGATATCAGCTAGAAAGCATAAAATCACTTTGTAATCATCTTCCAAAATACATTCTTGTACAACCCACGATTGATTATAACATTTCAATACCCCAACATTATCAAGTAGCTCCAACTTAGGTAAAGGTTTTGATAAGATTGAGTATACGCAGTGGCGTAGCCTTACCTTTGGAATAACAAAAAGTTAATTGATCCCTACTAGCAAAAATAATTTTCAAGTGTGCATGATTTTTTAATGAGTAATTTCATTATAATACATTAAAATCTGAAATTTTAGAACTATAATCTTAGGCTCCATAGAGGAAGAAACACATTCTTATACAACCATTGGCCATGGTACACCAACTTTAAAAATGAAAAAGTTGAAGCCACTAACCAAGTTGGATAACGATCGACAAGAACCTGCATTCGAGTAACTACCCAAATTAGGTTTCTTTTGCACATTTCGGGGGTCGAACCAAAGCCATCACCTAAAAGGCCAGCTGATTTCACATGATTGAGTGCTGTTTCCTGCAATGCAAAAGTAAAGCTCTCTTGGGTCATTGAGAACTAACATAAGTATTTCTCAAGACTATAACAGTTAGGTGGTTCTTCATTCCATCTCACATAATGGAAATTTTAAAATATACCTGCAGATGATTCATTAACGTTTCAATAGATGCCGTCCGATCAGCCCCTATCTCATAGGACCTAATAGGAAAGTTTTGTCTAAAGATAAACCCATCTTGAACCAAACTCCCCAAACCAAAAGGATCAACAAGCACGTCAGGGCGCTTAGGTTTCCAATCAAGCATCATCCATTGCTTCTCAGCAGCCAAAAATATAGTAGTAATTGCAGCAAGAAGCATGCTCCAATCAGGTAATTGATTGATAAACGTTCTTGGGGGTGGAGAGGAGGTATCTTCCCCATTTTTCACTCCTTCCATCATCGACGGAAGACCAACCGTGGTACCATTAATCTTGGGAGGTGCTTGTGCATTGGCCTTGACTTTTAAGCTCCCAGATGAACCAGATTTAGACTTAGAACCAAGTTTTGTTGAAGAGGGTTTTGAGTCTTTTGACCCCGAATCAGGAGGTAAAGGAGCAACAGGAAAAAAGGCAGAAGTTGCAGCAGTTGCAACCATGATCAATTACTTAAAATACCCACCAATAGATCAATCAATTCCTCCAAACAACCCACAATACAAAATCAAAAAAATTGTTTACCAATGCTGATATATTTTCAAGGATTCAAAACATGAAAAGAAGAAAATCACAATATTGTCTCAGGAACTGTCATTGTGTTGCATTCATGAACCCTGAAAATCCAATCAACAATAATGTAAATAATTATGGAGAAATCATTTAGGAACAATCTACAACAAAGTTGGACCACCCAAAAAATATCAGAAAAATATGCACCAGACAAAAACATTAGTAATGCAATTAATTTGGCTAATCATAAAAAAGAAAGGAATCTACTCCTAATACCCAGAAATTGTAACAGGGTAATAGGATAATGATATATAAGCTCCAAATTAAGGTTGCATTAAAAATATTATGTAATCTTGATTAATTAATCAATTGGTTGAACAAATCACTAGCATTTTCCATAAAATGAGAAACAACCCTTTAATCAAGCAGAAATACAGCAAAAACATTATGCTAAAAACAAGCAAACAAAGCATTAAATTAAACCAAAACTGATTAACACATGATACAAATCATTACTTTCATAACAACCCAATTCAGATCTGGCCCATAATCACCCAAAAAGATTAGAAAAAACCCTAAACAACAAAGAGCCGACAATAGACATGAGTACATTACGTTGCAAATTCAAACCCTATAAATTAACACCCATCAAATCAAATACCATAAATTTATTTAAAATTAGAAGAATATAAATAAAATCACCTGGTTTAGTAACATCAAAATTCTCCTTACAAATGAGAATTCGATGTACAGTTTTCGGGTTTTTTCCGTACCCTCTTTATTGTTTCACAGAGTAGAAATACAAGACATGAAAGAAAAGG
Source organism: Amaranthus tricolor (assembly GCF_026212465.1). Lineage (NCBI taxonomy): Eukaryota > Viridiplantae > Streptophyta > Magnoliopsida > Caryophyllales > Amaranthaceae > Amaranthus > Amaranthus tricolor. Next base: position 17,483,309 of record NC_080055.1, read on the forward strand.
GAATATTTGAATATGATAATGAAATCCTTTATATAAATAAAAAATTTATTGAGCTGGATCTTGTAATTTAGAGGGTAAAAATTCCACCTTAATTGGCAAATTACTACAAAATTACAAAAAAAATAATAATAAAATAAATAAATTTAAAATAATAAAACTCTCACCTATTAAAATCCTAGCATATAAAAAATGATTTGTTAACCTTATAAAGTTGGAAAAATTCGCCAATTCCAAAGAATATTTGAAGTTAAAAAAGTTACTGAAAAATCAAGATGTTCTGGAACGAAGAGGAAAGAGCAAAAAAAGGGAAGAAATTGAAAATTTGGAAAATGGGTGGCGGAGACAAATGTAAAGTACAGCTACATGTTCTTATAGTGTACACTTGGCCGTCTCTTTTCTCTCACCTGCTTGTAGTCTTGTAGATAATGCTATATTTTTCCTTTAATTTGCATAATGTTTCTAAAAGATAGGTCGTTCCTGAGACTAGTTTTCAAATGTAATCGTTTAGAACCCAACTCATGAAATGGCTTAAATTGGATTAATTCTTATAATTAAAATTTAGTATTCGCATAAATGGCTTATAGCATGGATCGAATTTATAACGTTAGGTTTAAGCGCATGAATATTGAACTACATAGTTGGAGAAAAAATAATCGAAACTTTATTCATATAAGGATCCTTTTTCTATTTTTCGCCTAGGGCCTAAAAATTGTTAGGAACGACACTGCTATAAGATGCATCATTCAAAATACTTGTAATATTTGTTTTTTCACGCAGTACACTAATATAATTCTTAATATCTATTTTATACGATAAAAAAATTATAAAAATTTGATATTAATAATCTTTGCATTGAGACGAATTAAACAAGATCACACTTAACTATATTTTAACTTATAGATTAAAAACTAATCACAAATTAAGAATGATGAGTGAATACCGAATAGTGTAATATTTCTATTGTTGTAAATAATTGGAACAGAAGAAGTATATAAGTTGAGAATTTGATAATAAATAATTAGATATTATAATAGATAATAATGAAAATAATATTTTGAGTGGACTTAAGAATGATTAATTATCTTATTATTCATTCAAAATAGGTATTTAAAACAAAATTACTTCACTGTTATGCACTATAATCCATCAAGACATCAACTACTGGTGAATATGTTTCCTGATTCTAATATATCTTCCATCTTTTAATTTTAATCATGCAAATATCTGAAGTCCAAAACAGCACATATTTCCCTCCCTGTTGCACTGTCGCTGCAATCCTAACGTCGCAGACATGTATACTTCTCTTGTAATTTAGTTTTTTCTTGATTATTATAGGATTCGTTAGGATTAAATAATTGTATAACTCAATTTTTTTCAAGATCTTTAATTTCAGAGATTTTCAATTTTAAATAAGTTTTATTAGTATGCTTAAGTTGTTTTCAAAGTTTTGAATTATTAATAAGCTTGGTTGGCTTTCAACTATGTTATATATACAATGTACTCTTTTATTTTTCTATAGTTTGTTATTAGTTTAATTTAGGGTTTACATATTATATGTGTTGTCTATTCTTTTAATTTTCTATACAATTTATTATTAGTTTAATTCCAAATATTGGTTGGTTTTCAAATATGTTCATTGAATTTGTTCTTTAATTATTTAATTGCTAACTAATTTATGGATCAACTAAAAAATTTTGTTGAACATGTCAAAATAAATTTAGATTTATTTTGAATTCGAACCCTATCTTGAATCTATAAGGTCCACGGAAACAAATCTTAGTCCAAAAGTTTGGACTCCACATGTATTTAACCTGGTCTAAATTTATTTTATGGTCATCCCCAAACCAAATACTGCTATTTTAAATACATAAATATTATATTGTATAATGTGTAGGTAGGTTATGTCTAGCTAACTAGCTTTCATGACTTTAACATTCTATTATAGTATATATAAGTCATGAGGGCTGGTTACTAGATATAGCCTACCAACTCTTTAAGATGATAATATAAGTATTTTTGATATAGATTTGTTAAATTTTATGATTCGAAATATAATTGAGTGTCCTAACCATTACACATTCAACTATTTATTTTTGTTCAACACATTCAAGTGTAATAGGAGTATTAATTAAAAAGCTTTTATTATTTATTTAATTGACTAGTTGGTAATTTGAGACTAAATTGATAAATGTAAATGATAGAAATTCACATGCGACACGTTAATTCGATTAAATGGAATTATCCAGAAAGTTATATATCATATTCTAATTAATCTTAAAAATTTATTGTATGTATGGTTGCTAAGATGGATGATATATGTCTTACTCATCACATGGGTCATGGAGAGGTTGAGTGAGAGTCGATACATTATTATTCATAATTACATTTGATTAACAATAGTAATATTTACTGTCCCTCATTTAATTTACACAAAATTTTTATTTTTGATTGTTCCACTTAATTGGTATGTTTTTTTTTTTTTTTTTTAAATCCCCACAATTTCTTTAATTGGCATTCACAAATAAATTTTATCTAATTGGAATGAATAGAGTATGTTGGAATAATTTTGCTGTTGACTGTTTTTAAAGATTTACAGACTACAAATATATGATTACTAGTATAATCCGTGCACAGTTTTTTTAGCATCAACATATATAAACATATGATATCAAAAAGATAGAGCCGAACATGTTATGTAGTAGAAATATTTAATTTTGACAATTATATGTATAAAATTACCCCGTAATTTTTAAAATTTTCAGCAATATATTATGCGGTATATTATAATTTCTAACGTATTCAAATAATTAAAAATTTAAATAATTAACTATAAATAAATTTAAATAATTAAAAATTTTAAAATAAATATTTATAATTTTTAATTAAAAAATGTGATAAGCATAGATCGAACGCGCGACCATTAGATCTTCATTTTAACACTGTCCCAACCAAAGTATCTTCGCTAATTGATAATAATTTATACAATTAATAATTATTTTATATAGATTTTTATATCAATAGTTGTATATAATTAAAATTTTTTTAAATAAATGATAGATTATCCATTAAAATCATAAAAAGTTGAGAAATGACTCTTAATTCAATTTATCATATATTATTTTATAAGTTGAATCTTAGCCTACGCTAAGTCTGTAAACTCTTGAAATTATAAAGGAGTAATATTATGAAAATATATAATAAGAACT